>NC_133655.1:207317339-207617339 GCF_009905375.1 Apium graveolens
AGATCTCGGGTATGATCCTTCAAACGATAAACGAAAACGAAAGTTAAGCGAACCGTATAAAAGATCAGCGGTCATTAGGCAAACGATTAGGAAGTTAATCAAAGGGATTAGTGGGAATGATGTCATCCAACCAATAGAAAGAGGACAAGGAAGGGAGGATGACATCATGAGGATGACATAAGCATGACATGGGAAGGAAGGAGGTGTGGTGGCTTTGTAACCACACAAATTCAAGGGCAAGAAGGTAATTGACTAAATCAAATACAAAACTACAACCAACCAAGCCAAATAATTCATTCTTCATCAAAACAAAAAGAAACCAAGGCATTAGTTCTTCATTGCTCTCGGCTTTTTCACTTTTTAAAGGCAAGATTTTTCAAAATCCAAGATCCAAGCTTCCTAAATTGGTAAGATAATTCCCTAATCATCTTCATGCTTAGTTAGGACTATATCATGAGTTTAAGCCATTAATTCCTTCTCAATCTTCTTCATTTAATCAAAGAAGAAGACAATGAATAGTGTTTTCAAGTTTTTAACTTGAAATTTTTCTTGTTTTTCTTGAAGATCCAAGCATTCTTAAGACTTCTCAAAGCTTCTTAAGGCTTCCTAGCTCCTCCCACCACTTTAAGGAAGGTATACCATCTCCAAACCCTAGGTTCCTATATATTATAAGATGATTTTGATTAGTAGGATGATATTGTAGCTTGTTGTTGTGATTAGAGTTTGGGATTTGAAATGGTAGTGAAATGGAATGGTAAATGTTGTGGTTTTGATTTAAAAGAACTTAAGTATGATTAAATTTAAGTTTAGGCATAAGTATGAATGATTAAATTGAATTGGTTGGGGTTGTTATGATGTGATAAGGATGGATGTTGGTTGTATGTTGGATTTGAGGTTGATTTGGAATGGTTTTGAATGGTTTAAAATATTGGAAATCGCGTAAACATAGCCGTCGTAACGTCCAATTTTCTTTGGACTGTTTTTGTGCATAGCATTAGGACCCGAGAACCCCCTGCTAGATTATGACCACTGCCATTTTTAGATAGCTCATGTTACGAGCTTCGTTTTGATATGTAGTTCGTTCGATTCCGATGCACGGTTTAGGAGAAACGACCGTTTCAAGTAACGGCGTTTCGCGAACGAAACTTTTTCCCTCGCCTTACTTTGAAACATAGGTTAAAGACCAAAAAGGGTTAATTAATGTATGAAACATTTATGGTAAGTGTGTTAGGCAGTTGGTAAGACACTCGTGAAGGAATCGCTTTAAAACTCGTAAAGGTTAAATTATTAAAAATGGTGGAGCCGAGGGTACCCGAGTGACTTAAGCAAATCAGTGAGCGCAAAACAAGCGTTAGAGTCTAAGTTAGTTAAAGTATAGATTTACAAGTGATTTTGGTTTAATTCCAACTTACTTGTTGTTTATAGGTTACCAGACTCGTCCCGAGCCTTTTATCACCCCAAGTCGCTCAGGCAAGTATTCTATCCGTTATACTGTTGTTGTGATGTATACATTTGTATATGCATGATCTTGCGATAAATGCATATTGGTTATTTAGCAAATTCTTACGATATATTGTAGCATGTGATATGGTATATATGCATGCCTGTTTCGTATTCTTTCCATATATATCTGTTGATTCAGTTGATAATACCTATGCTAGAGGATAGCGGTAACTTGCATATACCCTTAGTATAGGGACCCAAAGGTGAAAATATTTTCTAAAACCGGGAGTCGAGGATCCCGAGTAGATTTTGTATATATGGATATGGATATATATATATATATATATATATATATGGTTATAGTTTTCTAAACTATTAATCGAATAAGGGTTATTCGATAAATTTATATTAATTATTGAATATTATTTCGAATATTATTCGAGGGCTTATGACTCCTTTATATTATTATTGAATATTACTTGGATATTCAATCGAGGATGTATGACTCCTTTATTTTATGAATATTATTTATAATATTCATTCGAGGTATTATGACTCCGCTTATTACTAAAATATATTCTTTATTTTATTAAAGAATAAGGTGTCAATAATCAAACTTATTTTCGATTATTCAAATAAAGATAATACTTTCATATAAGTATATCTTTGGTTATTTAATACTCGTTTCAAGTATAAGTTTTAATACTTCTACTTCAATTATTTTTATAAAGATTATTCTTTATGGGAATATTATTTAAATAATAATATTCAGTCATTTTCTAAATATTCTGGGGACTGATTTACTTCATTAAATCAGCTTTACTCCAAACACTCTATAAAGTGTTTTCGAGTCTTCAAAATGATTTTTAAAGTCAGCGCGGATCCCAAAACTCATTTTTATATTTAAGATCTTCCTTTTTAAGGGGATTTAAATACTCGCTCAAAACCTGGGGAATCCAGCTCTGTGGTGTATTTTATATTCGCAACGAGGTTGCAGTTTTGGTAAATGAATTGATTACTTGCCCAATGTTCGGGAAGTAAGCCCATCTAATTGAGTCGGCATAAGCGACAGGCCGGGGTACGGTCTATGAAAGTGTAAGTGGCTGGGTGGCAGTCCATCAACGCGTAAGAGGCCGGGTGGCGGTCCAGCACAAGGTCCTTATGTGGCCAGGGTGATGACCGGTGGGGGATTCATCCATCTACTAGTAGAAAAGGTTACTTATTGGTATCTTTGCCTGATCAGCAAGATATCTGGTTTATGCCAAAAATTCTTTTCCTTTCCAAAATTTATTGGATGTTTCAAACTCTGTTCATACTTTACATAACAGAGGTTCCAGGAAATGTTTAAGAGATATATATGTGGATATATATATATATATATCGGGACTAAATAAAGTATCTCGTAACTTTTTTTCATTCAATAATATTTCAAAGATTGAATCTATTCAAGTCTTAACTTGTGGTCTCATCTATGGGATGTTTTTCTTAAAACTTATAATACTTTGAACGGTGGTAGTTCAAGTAGCTTTATAAATGATATAAGTGTGGTGAAGTATTGGTAACTTCATTCCTTGTTTTTACTTATATCTAGTAAGTAATTATCTTACACATGATAGAGATTCTATTAAGTATCCATTTAGATACTTATATTATTGTTATCACTATGTATTATCTTGCGAGCTGTAAGGCTCACTCTTGCTTTATTTCTTCATCACACAACAACAGTTAGGAGAGATGGCCAGACTCCAGCAGACCCAGCGCAAGCGTGTGGGAAGCGTCCCGCGTCTTCCCGATGATGTTGTAGCTGCTATAGCTGCAGAGGTAGATCCATTGTAGTTCAGACTATCTACTTTTGAGAATCAAATTATGTATAATTATAACTTGTGGCAGATAATGGCAATTAACTGTAAATTTATCAAGTAATCATTTTGGGTTGTAATAACTTTTAAATGGTGGATTCAAAGACTTGTACTTATTTCAATTTCATCTCTGAGACTATAACGGGTTGTGGTGTGTGTTAGTATGGGGTCACAGCATGAGGTTATTTATTATTAATTAAGTGAAGTGATATTGTGGAAAGAAAGACCGTGACAACCCGGATCCCCGACCCCGGATCTGGGGGTGTTACATCTGGCTTGGAACCTACCTCTGAATTATAGAGGTTTGTCATAGGAGAACAAATCATATACGTATATATATCAACATCAAGTATTATCGCCTCGCATTTCACATGCTTAAATATTTTTGCTATTCCGTCCATCATTCTATGGACCCATGCTCTTCCTCGAGCTTATACACAATCACCTTTGAAACTCCTTCGATATCGAAAATCGAACCTGGGATCTCATTCTAGACATCATCGTTACTTGAATTCTATGCTTGCACCGTAACCTTCCTCGTATAATAATACGACTCTCTATTGATAAGAAAGAATAAATATTCAATAGGTAGATACTCTACTTAATTAGTCTATCAATGATAACTTATACACTTCCACGACCCGTTTAGTGGTACTCAATCTCAACATCCATTCCAATACAACTCTCACGGTTGTAACCAGCTCATTACTCGCAGAATCATTGCTGCATTACTATGGTCCACTACTGACCTACTATCGTCATTCATTTTCCCTGAAGTCTTAATAGCTAACCATACAGAGTCCATAAATCTCGTATCAAATCCTTCTAAGGAGGTAACATAATCACCATTCATGATTCATGAAGAACACTCCTGATCCTGACATACATACATGACATGAAGCAGATAAAATTGCAGAAGAGTTTCAATCAAGGCAACAATAGCAGGTTAATACCATTCTTAATCATATGCCTTCAATAGAAGACTTAACTCAAAGGTTCGTTTAGTCCTTTTTGAAACATGGTCCTGGATTATTCTCAAGATAGGACCTTCTAAGATAGATAGCCCGTTCATGGCGATTACACGAATTAAACCTTTACCAACTACTATTACGGTTGGGTATTGCACAGTCATCAGAAGGAATGTCAATCTTCCAAACCATAATACAATCTTCACAGCTTTAACCATCATCACTGTATTCTTTTGGCACAAGCGCCTATAATTATCCTTTTACCTTTAAAGTATCGGCCACCTCTTTGGCCTTTCCTGATAGTAAAATTTCCTTACAGTCAATGTCATTTTAACCACCTCCAAAAATTTTCTACCTCATTTCAATCACAGCTTATGTGAAGATGTTTTCCTTTAAATCTAATAAGTAAAAAAAAATATCACCATTTTTCCATAAGTTATTGCCTCAGTCTTTAGAGGTTAATCACTGTCACGACTGACTCTCAATCATACTTAGAACATCTTTTATCTTAAGTCCTAATTGCCCTGAACAATTTCGACCATTACTGGTTCGATCCATACTTTCTCGTGGTGTAACACATGCCCCACTTGGCATCATTATAATTACGACACATTTCCTTTATCAACATTTCTATTCTTGAGAATTTTGAATATCACCTTTCTCCTTGTAAAACCTCTAAGGTTATCCTTGAATCGTTCCTCCTGTATTCCCTAGATACAGGGCATATCAAAATACCATTTACTAATACTAAAACCATTGTCTATATACTCTGAAAAATTTCTCCACTGATCCTTAAAGGTCTTTATTACCTTAATCTTTTCCAAATCATACTGTCAAAACTCATACTGTCCCTATTAAGGGTGACATGCCAACCTTTATGCATTCCCCTAGGATTCATTTTAAGTTACCGATGTTCTATCCTTAATTCCACCTTTAAAAGGTACCTGCATCCTTCCATGGATAAATCAAGTCATATATCCCTGATAAGGGTGTCTTATTCAATCATTCCCACCTCGATAGTACATGTCTAATTTCACAATAACATCTATATTCAAAATGGGGTCAATCAATATGGCCTCCAAAAGATAACAACGGTTATCCGCTTGTCTTGCCTAATTTGGTAACGATAACAAGGATGTTCTGGAAGATATTGGTCGTGTTCAACGTGAACTTCTTCTTAATAATTCCTTATTTACTTTTGTTGTTTATCTCAACAGTCACCTCAATGTTGGGATATCTTTCATACCTGGCGTCTCCCTTTCTGGGTATCAAGCCACCGGTCTTACACTTCACATTCTTCAAGGTCACTTCCTTCATCCAATTTTCCTAATTTCTTACTTCCTTGTCTCCTCAGTCTATCCGCGTCTCATTATTTATCCTTCAAACTATCTCAAGGTTTCCTCAAATCCTCCCAACTTACAGGGGGTAAACTATATGTATCTCTTATGCCTTCAACCATCAACTTCAACTCATGGTGAATCACCCTCATCCTGACGAATGCATACTTTTCTATGTCTATTGCTACGAGTCTTTAGGGTTTCCTCATACCCAACTCCCTTACCATACCTCAAACTCTATTGCCCTTGTATTCCTTTCCACTTCAGTTTCTTTTTATTTTCCTTTCTCTTATCATTATTTCATGAACCAGCACAACACAAACATTGATTTCAAACATCCCGTCATTCTGGATTCGTGTCCTTAGAACGAATCTTGACAACTTTTACAACTTAGATTCATAATTCATCATACTCGTCTGCCTTTGTTCTGGCTCTAAAGCTTTTACTCTATCTCTATAACCTTGGGAAGTACTTTCCTGAAAACAATTGACTGAACTTAAATCAGTTTATTATAATCTCTTGCTCCGTGCCTTCCATGGCCTTTCACCAGCGGGTGGCCTCTCTCTTAGGAGGGTAAGTGACAAAAACAGTCTTTTGTGATTCGTCAATCATTTAGAATCTCAAATGATTCCTATATTTCCTTTAGCCAGGCTCTTGCCTCGACTGGGTCAGCTTGTTCCTTGGAACTCTGAGAGCTTAGCGACTTAAAGGTCCTGAAAGAATTTCTCACCGCATTGTTTCCTCAGGGTGGTGGTTGGGAATAAAATATAAATTCTGTTTAGACAGGTCCATGAATTTCCGTATAGGAGTACCGTCTCGGGTCTCCTTATCTCGCTCGACTTTTGCTTTCTTAGTCTAAATATTTCTTCCTACTCCCCATAATTGGGGTCATCTTTTAATTTAAAATCTTTATTTTCCACTTTATTATTTTCCGGGTTCTTTATATCTTAATTGCGACCTCCCTGATTATCACATTCAAGGTTTGCCCCTAATCTTATTCCTTGTGGGGGCATATTACTTGGAAAATTTTGAGAATCTCCGGATATTTGTCTTACTTACTTTGCTTAAGTCTTCCCCTCGTTTAGTCCTTATACGATTGCAAATTATGAATTCTCAAGTTCGATAAACTTCATGACACTCTCTTAAGTGTTAATAGAGCAATTAACAATGTGATTTTATCACAAACCAACTGATCTGAACTGAAATTAACAAATTTATACATAACCATTTGTTCGAGGGTACAACAACTGAACATATTAAAGAGGATTACATCATTTGAACTTATCGCTCCTATCCCAAAAGTACTACCATAGATAGTCATCTCGTCATTAAAACTAATCATTCATAACTTAGGCTAATCCTCCAAAAGCGGTGCTGCATGAAATTCTTGTCTGATTGCTCTGGCTCTGCACACTACCATGGATCAAGAAATGCGAGCAAGCACGACATCCCTAACCTGCTCCATTAAAGCGGTGATGAGGTCTAGGATAGTTGCAAGTAGAGCTGGATCAATCTGACCCTCAAGATGGCCTCTAGCTATAACACGGGTGGTAGCCTCAATCCTTTCCATGCTATGAGCTAATCCCGCCGGAAGTATCCCGCCCTCAATCCTTGGTGCAGTAAGTCGATCCAACAGATCACTCCTAACATTACGGGCCTCTGTCAGGCCACCCAGGGTCATCTGATAATCAGCGATAAGAGAAGCCTGAGTGGTAGCATCTAGCAGTCCATGGGGTGCAGGTGGTGCAGACCCAGGAGATCCAAATAGATAACCAAGCACGGTATCAGGTGACAATGGTGTAGGAGATAAATGTGGCATTTCCTCAGTAGGTGCTGGGCTCTGTACCGGGGATGGGACAGGAATTGGTGGGACCTCATGGATGTCTACAGGAACCTCTGGAAGAGGGTCTGATACTGGTATAATTGGTGTCATGGAAGGCCCCACTCCTTCTGCCCTCATTAACCTTTGTGCCCTTGGTAACTCTTCATCCTCTAGTGCCACCCTCGCGGCCATTCTTGCTCTGGTAGTCGCCCTGACTACGGTCATCAATTCCTCAGCGGTCCTCTCTTCATTCTCATCAGGATCCTCCTCAGCCACAATCCTTTCCGGAATAACATCCTCAACCGCAACATTCTCTATCTGAACCTCATCCGGTCCCTCATTAGGGTACTCCATCGGATTCACAATTTGATCTCCGACTTGTAATAAAACATCCTCATGCTGATGCTCCTGAACCTCAGGGTTCGGTGCCCCGCTGCCCTATACGAGAACGAACTATGTTACTATCATGATACTTATAAGGGTTCCCGTAAGGGTTTTAACTGTCAGTACTACGTTAGGTAGCCGACTATGAACTTGGCAAGAGTTCTTATTTATCTTAATGTACTTATTATCTTAACGTCACTTCATCTCTGAGGTTTATAACGCTGGGCTCTGATACCATTTCTGTAATACCCCCAAATCCGGGGTCGGGGATCCGGGTTGTCACGAGTTCCATTTCCCTTAATAACACCCAATCTTAATAATTACTCAACTACTCTGTACTGTGACCCCACAATAAACACACACACCACAAGTTATAGTCTCAGAGATGAATATCCAACAATAATCACAAGTCATTTTATTCCACAATTATCTGCCAATACACCTTAAAAGGTTTTCTGAATAAATTTACATTTTCTTTGCCATTATTACAATTCATAAATATACATAAATCTGGTACATCAAAAGTTGAAAGCCTAGCCTATTGGTAGCTCCTACCTCAGTTACGGCGGCATCAACGCTTCTAGAAAACTGCGGAACGTCTCCTAATCGCTTGCGAATCGGGAGCTTGGTCTTGTTCATCTTTTTTATCTGTTGTTGTGTGATGAAAGAAGAAAGCAAGGGTGAGCAGCAAGCCCACCAAAATAATATGTATAATGATTAATAGTATATGAGCCTTCTCATAGTACTCATGAAAGTCTTGGTCAAAAGAAATGAACCAAGTTTGATATTTTAATGCGATGAAGTCGCAAAATATTTAGTATATATACATATATATACTTTTCAAAATCTTGGAAGTCCTCTTCCATGCATAATATACACAGAGTTCCAGTTTATAACTGTATAAAAATATTGTTGCAAGGTGATCTCATATATCTAACCTTGTCTCAACATTTTTCTGAAAATCTTTGTCATACATAAGATAATCATTTGCTAGATATAAGTTTAAAAGATGAAGTTACAAGATAATCCAATATACCTATATCTTTATCCAAATACTACTTGAACTACCACCGTTCAAGTTATAATTAATTTCAAAAGTTCATCACACTGATGAGACTACAAGATAAGACTTGAATAGATTCAATCTTTGAAATATTTTGAAGGAAATGAAGTTATGATATACTTCATTAAGTCCCGATATATATATACGCCTATATATACATACGTTTCCTGAAAACCTCTGTCATGTAAAGTATGAACAGAATTGCAATATCCAATAAATTTGGAAAGGAAAGAATTTTGGCATAAACCTGATATCTTGCTGATCAGGCAAAGATACCAATAAGTAACCTTTTCTACTAGTAGATGGACGAATTCCCCACTGGTCATCACCCTTGGTCGCAATAGGACCTTATGCTGGACTGCCACTCAGCCACTTATGCATTTGATGGACTCCCACTGAGCCACTTACACTATCATGGACGCCCACTGAGCCCATGTTGCTTATGTCGACTTAATAGATGGACTTACTTCCCGAACGTTGGGTAAGTAATCAATTCATTTACCAAAACTGCAACCTTTTTGCGAATATAAAATACACCACAGAGCCGGATCCCCTAGATTTTTGAGCGAGTATTCAAGTCCCCTTAAAAAGGAAGATCTTAAATATAAAAATGAGTTTTGGGATCCGCTCTAACTTTTAAAAATCATTTTGAAGACTCGAAAACACTTTAAAGAGTGTTTGGAGTAAAGCTGATTTAATGAAGTAAATCAGTCCCAATATTTTTTGAAAATGTCTGAATATTATTATTTAAATAATATTCCCATAAAGAATAATGGAGGTAGAAGTTGGAAAACTTATACTCGAATGAATAGCAAATAATCAAAGATATACTTATACGAAAGTAATATCTTTATTTGAATAATCAAAAATAAGTTTGATTATCGACACCTTATTCTTTAATACAATAAAGAATATTATTAAGTAATAAGTGGAGTCATAATACCTCGAATGAATACTATGATTAATATTCATAAAATAAAGGAGTCATACATCCTCAAATTAATATCCAAGTAATATTCAATAATAATATAAACTGAGTCATAAGCCCTCGTATGAATACTCAAATTAATATTCAATTAAGTAAAATAAAGGTATCGAATAAACCTTATTCGATCAATAGTTTTAAAAAACTATATCCATATATATATAAATATATATATAATATACTCAGGAACATCGACTCCCGGTTTAGAAATATGTTCACCTTTATCCCCTATACTAAGGGTATACGCAACTACTTGCTTATTTCTAGCATAGGTATTATGCAACTATAAGCATTGAAATCAACAGATAGATAACCAGATTACGAAACAGACATGCATATATACCATATCAGCATGCTCCAATATATCGCAAAATCTGCTATAACAAATATGCATTTAACGCAAGATCATGCATATACACAAATACATCACAACAACAGTATAACGGATAGAAAACTTGCCTGAGCGACTTGGGGTGATAAAAGGCTCGGGACGAGTTTGGTAACCTATAAACAACAAGTAAGTTGGAATTAAACCAAAGTCACTTGTAAATCTATACTTTAACTAACTTAGACTCTAACGCTTATTTTGCGCTTACTGATTCGCTTAAGTCACTCGAGTACCCTCGGCTCCACCATTTTTAATAATTTAACCTTTACGAGTTTTAAGGCGATTCCTTCGCGAATGTCTTACTAACTGCCTAACACACTTACCATAAATGTTTCATACATTAATTAACCCCTTTTTGGTCTTTAACCTATGTTTCAAAGTAAGGCGAGGGGAAAAATTTCGTTCGCGAAACGCCGTTACTTGAAATGGTCGTTTTTCCTAAACCGTGCATCGGAATCGAACAAACTACATATCAAAACGAAGCTCGTAACACGAACTATCTAAACATCGCAATGGTCATAATCTAGCAGGGGTTTCTCGGGTCCTAATGTTATGCACAAAAACAGTCTAAAGAAAATCGGACATTACTACGACTATGTTTACGCGATTTCCCAATTTAAAACCATTCAAAACCAACCCAATTCAACCTCAAATCAAACATACAACCAACATCCATCCTTATCACATCATACCAGCCCCAACCAATTCAATTTTAACATTCATACTTATGCCTAAGCTTGAATTTAACTATATTACATTCTCTTAACCAAAACAACAACATTTACCAATCCGATTCAATACCATTTCAATCCCAAACTCTAAATCATAAACATCAACCTACAATATCACCCTACTAATCAAAATCATCTTATAATACATAGGAATATAGGGTTTGGAGATGATATACCTTCCTTGAAGTGGTGGGAGGAGCTAGGAAGCCTTAAGAAGCTTTGAGAAGTCTTAGGAATGCTTGGATCTTCAAGGAAATCAAGAAAAATTACAAGTTAAAAACTTGAAAACACTATTCATTGTCTTCTTCTTTGATTAAATGAAGAAGATTGAGAAGGAATTGATGGCTTAAACTCATGATATAGCCCTAACTAAGCATAAGGATGATTAGGGAATTAACTCACCAATTTAGGAAGCTTGGATCTTTGATTTTGAAATTCCTTGCCTTTAAAATGTCAAAAAGCCGAGAGCATGAAGAACAATGCCTTGGTTTCTTTTTTTTTGATTTTGATGAAAGTGATTTGCTTGGATTGGTTGATTGGTTTTGTGTTTGATTTAGTTAATTACCTTGTTGCCCTTGATTTTGTGTGGTTAAAAAGCCACCACATCTCCTTCCTTCCCATGTCATGCCCATGTCATGTGGTGATGTCATCTTTCCCTCCTTGTCCTCTTCTCATTGGTCGGGTGACATCACTCTCTCTAATCCCTTTGATTAACTTCCTAATTGTTTGCCTAATGACCGCTGATCTGTTATACGGTTCGCTTAACTTTCGTTTTCGTTTATCGTTTGAAGGATCATACCCGGGATCTTATTACTTAGGTTCCCTTAACCTTTCTCAATACATTATATTCCTTTTTATGATCCTCTCTTATAATCCTTTAATTTAAATCCTTCGTATCCTGTTACCTTATATTCAATTCTTTCCGTATCTAGTGGATTTCCGAGAAAAATCAAAGTGTTTGAATTTGGATTCTGACGATCTTTACATACACTTATATCCCATATAAAGTACTAATAAAATCTCAGAATATCCATATCAGAACTCCTACATAGTGTGGCATGAAAAGTTTTCTCATTCAGCAAAAACACTATTCATAAGGGTTTCAAAATTTCCAAAAATTGGGGTTATTACATGATCAGTCACGCACTAACCCCGAGCAAAGTACACAACACTGCTCTAACTACTGGATCCAAGGCACACATTGGCCTAACTTGACCATCGATATGGTTTGACCACGAATCTGGTCCACACAAAGAAAACTATCCAATTCTAAAGCATTTCAATATGATAAACAATAGAGTTCAATAAAACCAGATCATAATCAATAACAATAAAACATTTGTAAAAGAGCATGGTAAAAATTCATGGTTACCGAAAGGGTATGTCAAAGTACATAAAAGAAGTGGCCTTCAGCCGGTAGGATAAACGGGTATTACATGAATAGTGTTTTTACAAGGTTTTAATACTTTGATATCACAAGGTATGGTTGAGTATAAAAGTTTCTGTATGTTCACACAATTCTGTTTCAGTATTTGGTATTTGATGGATATATATTTGTGGAGTAGTATTGTATTTATGTGGTTTAATATCTGGTAAATCAACAAGAAATGGTTCACAAAGAATAAGGCTTGCGGCTTAAAGATCAAATGATGTGGCTCAGGTTCAAGGCTGAAGGATTCAAAGTATTTACGGTATAAAACAGAGCTATTTTGGGTATTAACAGTATGTCACAAGAGAATTTAAAAATATTTGCTTTATATCTCGAAAAAGGTTTAGAAGTACTTGCCTTATCATAATCGATTTCAACTTCACTTGTACTTGTTTAATGACTCCATTCAACAATCACTCGTCTGCTTTTCTTATGCCTCGCTTCTATCCTCTGATTACTTGTTGTATATTCTACATGTCAATTCTATTTTCTGATCACCTGCTTCCCTTTCTTACGCCTTGCTTACTCTGCTAGGCATTATAAATATCTATCAATATTTAACTCATACGATTCTATTCGATATACACTTCCATCTACCCTTCGTTTTACCCAAATCCGATTAACGGATCGAAAGTTATGCTATAAACAAGTAATCACCGAATATATAGACCCACAGTCAACCAACAAGTCACATATAACACATAGCACATCACATAATCAATGATATATCATTTATAAAGAAGTCTCGGGTCATAAACAGGCTTTCAGGTAATTAAAATGACTTTTAAAACATTTTTTAAGATTAAAACGGGTCGTTGGATCAATTTCAGAGTAATAAACAGGGTTCGGTTGGTCAATTCTGGCTTCGAAACAATTTTATAATAATTATTGAGCCTTGGAAATAATTTAGAATAATATTTTAAACCTCGAAACTATTTTTCGGAAATTTTAAATCATTTTTAAATAATTAAATCCAATTAAATAATCAATTAAAATCAATTAATAAATAATTAAACTAATTAATCAATTAATATTTAAATTAATTGATTAATAGAATGATTATTATTAATTAAAGTTAATTAATTAAGTAATTTAGATTTATTTTTTTTAAAATTAAAAATAATTTTCAGAATTAAAATATTGATTTTAAAATATTTAAAATAATTTTTGAAAATAAACTATAACCAGAAATATCATTTTTATAAATTTTGAAAACAGAAATCAGGTTTTTGTAGGTTTTTAAAACAGAAGTGCATAATTTGCAAATTTTTCAAACTAGGGGGGGTCGAAATGCAATTCGACCACCCTCCTTCCTCAACCTCGCTGGCGGACGGCCGGGAAGCCATTAACGGCGACCCGCCGCCGCGCAAGCTCGCCGGAAACACACCATAAAGCTCAGAATGATTCAAAAACTCAGGGAAATGTGTGGGTAATTTCCAGGAACTTATTCCAGCAAACAAATCAAGCAAACAAACTCTTATTTAGCCGGATTTGTGCCTAGAAACGAAGAACTCCAGCGAACTTTTAAATCACAACCACGGGCACTACAAGCAACGTCGATTAGCAAGGTATATATGAATAGATTGCAAATTTCAAGGGGAACAAAACCCACTATCTCTCAACATCTGTTAATCCCTATTTAAGAAACCCCCAATTTTAATCAAGAACATTCAAACGAATATAAACCCTAATTATACAATTCGAGAATCAAACCCTAATATGAACATGTTATTGAACTCCAAATCGATCATATGACATACCAAAATGATCAGGAAGAAAAGATCTACAACATGCAAGCATCAAATCATCCAAACAATATCTCGAACAAAAATTCACACTTTTAATTCTTAATAATTCGAATATAAAGTAGTTTATAAGAAAATAACCTTTGATTCTGGGTTGAAATTGATGGCTGAATCAGATAGGAAATTTTTCAGGCTTCGATTCGAGTATATGCACGCCTTAATCCGATATCGGTAACGCCTCCGAATTTGTGTTTGATTACGAAGAACAGTTTATAATTATAGTATTTTCTCTGTAAAAACTCTGTAAATGTTGTTTGCAAATGATTTCTGGTACGAAATAAAATACGGTAAAAGCTATTTATAATTACGGAAAATTAGTATCCCGTTGGATCATTCTGGATATAAAACGGTACGTTTATTTATAAAAACTGATCCAAATGGTATCGGTTTTCGGGATAATTATCCAAATCAGTACAATCTGTACTGCGGTCATGGTCTCAGCGCCTGGTTACACGTATTACAAGGTGATAATTGTGAAAGTTTAATAAAAAGCTCCAGTTTATCGAAAATACGAGTTTTATTGATTTACCGAAACGAATATTGTATCGAAAATGTTGCGTCGGGACCCGCGCAGGACAAACCGTACGCCGGATCGAAAAAGTCGAAAAATGGAAAATGCTCAGAATATTGCAATTAGGTTAGGAAGGAGTTCTCGAAAGAGTTTCGAGTTCTAAAAACGTAAAAACGGATGACGTCGGTTGGTTCCCGTTTTTATAAAATAGGTTTTAAATACCCGGAAAAAGATTTTATAAAATTCATATATTTCCTATAAAATCATAAATCAATATAAAAATAATTAGGAAGATATGACAATTACCTATATTTTATTTTGGACATATAAAAATTAAAATACTCAATTAATATTATTTTTAAATATCCAAACACCTTTAACACTTAACAAATAATTCACAGAATAGATACTGAGCACATATAATAATTATTTATTAGCAAAAATAATTACACGATATATCCCGGATATTACAAAGCAGGTGTTGGAGCAACTCCTAAAAGATTGAATCAGCTTGAATCTGTACAGATGGTTTATCATACCTTCTTGAAAGAACACATCTTGTTATATTTCATGACAGATGGAAGGGTTTACCATATTAGGCAGAATGCTATACCACTGAAGTATTATGAGGACCTAGAACATGTTCTATTTCTACTTCAAGTGAAGAACAGATTAACAGATAGTGCTGCAAATTATTTGAAGACTCATTTTCAGAGACAGAAGAAGCTTTATTCTGTAAAGTCTGACAACATATATTGTCCAAAGTATACATATCACAAGGGTGATATTGTCGAGATGAAGCCTAACTCTGCTAAGATTATAACTACCTTTCTGGGTTATAAGGCTGTAGAATTCAATCTTGAGTCTGACAAGGCATATTTAATCAGACTAGATCAGGAGATAAGGAAAGCTAAAATAAATGATCTTAGGGCTGCTATCTTTCAAATTGGTGAAGATACAGTTGAATTGAAGAATGCTAAAAGGAGAATGATTGATGAACTCAAATATGCTGAGAGATGTTTGTTAAAGAACTATCTCAGAACAACTCCTGACATTGAAGAGATCAGAAATTGAAGCCAAGTCAAGATCTACAACTGCTTAAATTCTGATATGTATACAAACTAAAGTTGTTATCAGAAGTTAAAGTTGGTAAAGCTTTAAGGACTGTAAGTTGTAGTTATCTAGTCAAATTTTCATGCATTTGTACTTAATGTTTTTGACATCATCAAATATCTGTTAAACTTGTATATTATGCTAATTTACAAGTTGGGGGAGATTGTTAGATATATTTGATAATGTCATGTCTAATATGATTTGTGTTTAGTTTTCAGATCTTACTTAAACAGGACAAATCAGTACTTAACTAGAAATCAGCACTTATACTGAAGTCAGAACTTAAGTTATCAGAACTTAAGGTTCAGAAGATACTTATCAGGAGATAATATCAGGACTCAAGGAGACTTTCAGATAAGGAAGGCGGCTGATTGAAAGGAAATAAGATCAAGATAAACGAAAGAAGAGATATGCATGAAGAAGGAATTCTATGAAGAATAGAATACTTGGAAGAAAAGATATCTGATTGATATATTTTAGGAAGCAGAATTATATTCCATATCAATTAGTGATTATCTTGTAACCGTGTAGTATATAAACACAGACATAGGGTTTACATTAAAAGTGTTATCATAATCGAGAATAATATTCATTGTAACCCTAGCAGCTCTCGTGATATTTTGTTCATCACTGAGAGAAGACAGTTCCACATTGTAACAACGTTTAATAAAGTTTGTTTTCTGTTACTTGTGTTCTTTGAATTCGATTTGATTGTGCTATACACTGTATTCAAACCCCCTTCTACAGTGTGTGTGACCTAACATTTTTCTAATATAATTTACTATTTATTTGTTAAAACTCTAGTCAATTGTTGCAATGATTTGTTATCTGTTCTATTTTCTCCTTTAGTTGTCGTTTGTAAAACAATTTTATGATATGATTTTTTTTGAATTTATAAGGTGTATGTCTCTACTTTGATTTACATTACCATATATCGTGTTATATAGTCACAGAACTAATAATGGGAAAAAAGCTTAAAGAAGGAGACGGGGTGAAAAGAGAAACATTAGTGTGGACTCCACAAATAGATGATGCTTTTATTCAGTCAATCTTACGGTAATAGAGTTGATGGTGTGACGCCCTCAATCTCGGGGTTAGGAAATGAGGACTCACACACCTCTAATCTAATAATTAAATATGCATAAACCCTGATTAACTACTAACAGGATCAACAGGATAAAGTATGAGACAAGATCACAACTACCAATCATAAAATATAACTTACAAACCCAAAATATTATTAAATAATCAATATCGATTCCGGATGGGAACCGACAGATAACCCATTGTATCTTTGTACACTTCTTTCTAGGCGCGAGCTCACTCATAATTACCACTACCTGCTCTGGCAACCGAAAGCGCTCAACACGGTAGGGACCACCAGGTACGCTCTTACGAGCAGTGCGCCTAAGCCTGGCCATCTTCTTGCTTAACTGCCATGGTTAGATTAAAATAAACAAATGAGTATAAAACTCAGCAAGTAACTATATAGCAGTTCTGCAATATCAATTCACAATATGCTTTACCAAACTCAGGGCATTCTACTTTATTTGATCTAGGTGGCAGATTTCCATCTTTTTGGGTTAAGGAAAGGTTTCTGAAGAATAGTATGGGGCTTTCGAGGAACAAGGCTCAAAGCAGGACGAAAGCCGACATTCATCACAAATCATTAAAGGATCAGAATAGATCTTTTGAAAGAGGAAAGCAACGGTATCTCAATATATAAAATCAATCATATGATCAACAATTTCAAGAATCAGGGTTCTCGAGCTTTAAGCTCCACAATAACATATCAACTCTTTTCAAAGCAATATAAACCATTTTCATTTTCAAAATCAATTTGCTGAACAAAAATTTCAGTTCCCTTTTTAAATAATAACTTAGAACCCTTGATTGGATCACTTTATCTTTCCATTTCATTATATATGGGTGATCAGCCCGTATCGACCTCCATTCCGGTCTTTAAGGTACCAATCGACATAATTTCAGCCTTAAGTTGGACTAGCCCCGCTAGCCTCTTACCATGACTGGACTAGTCCCACTAGCCTCTTACATCCCAATCCAATCCATCAGGAATTCATTTGGAAAACCTTGAGTTGGAAAAACAAATAGGTTTTCTAAAATTCATTTTATCATTACCAAGCATTTGAAATCATTCGGACTCTTTCAAGTCGAAACTCATTCTTAATTCAGATTTTAAGGAAACAAAGTTCAGGGAGTGATTCAAAGATACGCAAGGAATAATTCATAAGAATTCTGTATCAAGGATAACAAGGCACTAAATTAGAAGGATCAACATTGATTTAGGGATCTATAGGGTGATCAAGAAAAACAGGGTATCATTAAACAGGGTTAACAAGGATAATCAAAATGTTCAATACAATTCATGGCTTAATAGGTAACTTGAACAGAAAGGACAGACCATCAAAGGGTGAAATCAATAGGCTTGTCAATAACAGATTATCAAGAACAAGGGTACTTTAAATCAATATTAGGGTTTCATAAAGCAAGGGTTTCATACTTAAACAGTTCAATACTCTACATGGTATGAACAACATTCTCTTTATAACCATTAACACAAGTAATCAGAGTTACTTGCCTGGATTTGCTTTTCTGAAGGTTAAACTACTGCCACCTAGTAAATCCTTTCCTTTCCTAGCCTGAATGCCCTCACGCTCCGAATCTACAATAAAGCCAAAATCTTAATCAGATTCTCAACTCTCGTTCCCGGAACGAATACTCTATATGATAACTCGACTATATCTTTGACTCGAGTATACGAATATAGCTTATACATATAAGCACATAGCACATAGCACATAGCATAACCCTTTTCTTGCAACTTTTATATCCTTATACACTTGACATCCAAAGCGTACTCGCTTAACCTTGGCTATTTCTCAAATCACACTAATATAACTCTTTTACGACCATAGCTTATCACTTATAGCTCTTAATAACAAATGATTTAATTTCCTTTTTCTTTTATTCCTTAATTCGAACCATACATACAAAACACAACCAAGTATACTCAAACACAACTAATGCAATTCACAAGGATCATTTAGCACTTAAACTTCACCCCTTTTTAACCAAAAATCCGAATCCTAATTACATTAAGAATCGAAATCAACACTTTCTTTTAATTATTAAAATTCGAACATAAAAACCATCAAATCTTTATCATGCATTCAATTTCTCACTAGTCATTATGATAATTGGCAAGAACCTACTTAATTCCTCCTTTTTACTCCTAAGACCCATTCGGGTTTTTCCATAAATCAACATGCAAGAATGGATTTTTAACATGCAAGGCTATACATCACATTTCCCACTTATTTTAGTCCTAATCTTGATCATTCCATTCACTTAAACACCAAATCATGCATCACCTAACTCATTCAACCAACATGCATTCACTTAATCAACAATTAACCCCTTTTATCTCATTTTTTTCATTTGGCAAGAACATGATCTACAACTCAAGGACTAATCAATAGCATGCACACCTTGATTTTCTTTAAAACTAAAATGCAATCACTTTTAGGCCATATGAACTTAGTGTTCACCAAGATTAACTCACAAAATCAAATTTCTCTTCTTAATTAGCATAAAGTCGAATGATAAACTCACATGCAAGCATTAATTTTTGATTTTCTAAGCAATAATCATTTACACACATCCATTTTCTTCCTAACACAATCAATGGAATCATTTTATCAAGCACACACTCGAGTTTCATCAAAGAAACAAAAACCCTTTTTCAAGCTTTCAAGAAACCATAACATGCAAAGCTAAAATCAAATGATCATATCATGGAAAATCCACCGGCTCTCCTTTGGATCATGGCCGGTGGTGGTCGAACTTGAGAGAGCCCATAACGGGTCTCTTCTCGAGTTTATAACCCCCAAACATGCTTGAATTCACTCTCATGGTTATGCATCAAGAAATGGTTTTCTTGAACACCACCATAGTGATTAACCAACAAAACTTCTATAAATACTTACATGCAAATGGGAATCGAAGAGTATACCGAAAATAACAACTAAAGGTAGCAATATCTTTGAGTTTGAGTAGGTTTTGAAGGTTGCATGCAAGTGAGAGAGATGAGAGATGAGAGAGCCGAGAGAGAGTGAGAGAGAGTGTTCGAGAGAGAGAGAGGAAAGAAAAGAGAAGAGAGGGAAGAGTGAGTGCACGGGAAAGAAAAAGAAAATGGGGGAAGGTGCATGAATTTATACTCTACCAAAACAAGGGCAAATTGGTAATCTACTAATTCCTTTTTAGCTCACTCATTCCTTTTCTTTTTTACTCAAATGCAACAAAATTCAAATATAAAATATATCTCTCTCGGGAAATCGAGAATTATTGAAAATGACATTTCTAAAACGTAGGCCTCGAAATTAGCTTTTTAACCATTACTCATAATGAATTTTTGAGCGAACGGTTGATTTTATATGAATTTCGCAAACTTGCTTTAATAATAACATTTTTCACATAAAATCAATTTAAAACTACAAAGACCAACAATTAAATTCACTCATCATTTTTTAAAAAGTCTCTAGGACCACTATGAAGATAACAGAACAGATCCCATGTTTTTATCTTACTCGGATGATTTTATAAAAATGCGCGAAGGTTAATTAAACCTTTATTTAAATCACGTAATTCCTTTAAAATTCACAAAATTAACACAGAACACATAGTCATGCACACAGTCAAGCAATCACACATATACAGTCACATAACGACTCAGGTCTGATCATAGAATTTATCCTTCTTTAATCCTTATCCTCTTTTACGCGTACCGGGTCACGTTCAGCCTGACGGCCTGACGTTTAGCGTTTCGATTACGCTTCTCAATATCTTTACCAATCAACACGTCACTTAGGACGAAATACTTTATTTACTCATTCATTTCATTCAATCACACATAATTCACATTTTATATTCTTTAACTCCATATTAAGACGGGTTCCGTTCTACCTGACGGCCCGACACCACAACTTAACTTCTAAGCTGACTCTTTAAATTGGAACGTTTTTATCCACGCTCCTAAACTCTAGTATACAGATAATCATCACTTAGTCACATAATTATAATCACATCACATATCACATACTTTATTGACTTAATTACGTCGCAAAATTCTCAGTCGTCATAATCTACCCTCCTTAAAAGGATTCTGTCCCCAGAATCTAATCTAAGCAAATAGATGGGGATACTTTTCTTTCATTTCGCTTTCTGATTCCCAAGTCGATTCTTCGACTAATGGATTTCTCCACAACACTCTAACTAGAGGTACAACTTTATTTCTACGCATCCTTTCTTTTCGATCTAAAATTCGCACTGGCTGTTCCACATAGGACAAATCTGGTTGGATTTCCACTGGTTCCAACTCGATCACATGGCTCGCATCAACATTATACTTCTTTAGAAAAGAGACATGAAATATATTGTGTAGATGTTGCATTTACGGAGGTAGCGCCAATTTATACGCCACTTTCCCAACTTGTCGTAATACTTCAAATGGTCCAATGTACCTTGGACTCTGCTTTCCTTTCTTTCCGAATCGAGTTAAACCTTTCCAAGGAGATATCTTTAACAAGACTTTGTCTCCAGTTTCGAATTGCACATCTTTCCGTTCTTGATTTGCGTACTTTGCTTGTCGATATTGAGCTACAATTAATCTCTTTTGAATCGTTTCAACCTTTTCCTTCGTTTGCTGAACTAGCTCTGGGCCAATTAACTTGCGCTCACCAACTTCATCCCAATAAGTAGGGGATCTACACTTTCTTCCATACAACGCTTCATAAGGCGGCATGCCAATACTCGCGTGATAACTGTTGTTATAGGAAAACTCAATTAAGGGCAAATGATCGTCGCAATTTCCTTTGAAATCTATTGCACAGGTTCGCAACATATCTTTAATCGTCTGAATTGTCCTTTCACTTTTTCCGTCTGTCTGCGGATGATATACCGTACTCATTTTCAATTTCGTTCCCAAATGATCATGGAATTGTCGCCAAAATATTGAATTAAACCTTGGATCTCTATCAGACACGATAGATACAGGAACTCCATGACGCATCACAATCTCATCCAAATACAATTGGATCAACTTTTCCAATGAAAACCTTTCATTTATCGGTAAGAAATGTGCTGACTTTGTCAACCGATCGATTACCACCCAAATCGCATCGTGATTTGACTTGGTTTTAGGTAATCCTACCACAAAATCCATCGCTATATGCTCCCATTTCCATTCAGGTATGTCCAGTGGCTGAAGCAATCCGCTTGGCCTTTGATGTTCCGCTTTGACTCTTTGGCACGTGTAACACTTACTTATCCATTCCGCAATTTCCTTTTTCATGTTTGGCCACCAATAATTTTCTTTTAAATCCTGGTACATCTTCGTACTTCCAGGGTGAATTAAAAATCTCGAGTTATGCGTTTCTTGCAAAATCTCGTGCTTTAGTTCCACAACATTAGGTATCCAAATACGTGAGTTAACACGGTATATCCCTTTTCCATCCTTTTGAGCTTTAATTTCTTCTCCCGTCAACTTATCCTTTTCACGATTCATCACTTGCTCTTGACAGCATCGAATCTTTTCCACAATTTCAGGTTGAAACAATATTGCATATATAGCTTCACCTCCACATTCTGGAGTCTATACCTCTATTTCCATCTTTTCGAAATCCTTGATTAATTCTTCCGATGACGTTAACATATTCAACCTTTCATTTCGACTTAAAGCATCAGCTACCACATTTGCCTTTCCAGGATGATAGTTTATCGCACAATCATAATCTTTGATCAATTCCAACCACCTTCTTTGTCGCATATTCAATTCTTTCTGAGTAAAGATATACTTTAAACTTTTATGATCCGTATAAATCTCGCACTTTTCCCCGTACAAATAATGCCTCCAAATCTTAAGGGCAAACACAATTGCTGCCAATTTCAAATCGTGCGTTAGATACTTTTGCTCGTGCAGCTTGAGTTGCCTTGATGCATATGCTATTACCTTCCCGTGTTGCATTAACACGCATCCAAGTCCTTTATATGAAGCATCGCTGAATATTACAAATTCCCCTTATCATCTGGTAATACCAACACTGGGGCGGTTACCAATCTTTTCTTTAACTCTTGAAAACTTTCCTCGCACTTTTCTGTCCAAAAAACTTTTCATTCTTTCCCGTCAATTTTGTCAATGGAACGGCAATCTTAGAAAAATCTTGCACAAATCTTCTATAATATCCGGCTAATCCCAGAAAACTTCTGACTTCCTTCGGAGTCTTGGGTCTTTCCCAATTCATTACAGCTTCTATCTTGGCTGGGTCCACTTTAATTCCTTCTTTATTAACTACATGACCAAGAAATTGCACTTCCTTTAGCCAGAATTCGCACTTTGAAAACTTCGCATACAGTTTCTCTTTTCGCAGAATTTCCAAGGAAATCCTCAAATGCTCTTTATGATCTTCTTCCGTCTTCGAGTAAATCAGTATATCATCGATAAACACAATAACGAGCTTATCCAAATACTGCTTGAATACTCTGTTCATAAGATCCATAAATGCAGCTGGCGTATTCGTCAAGCCAAATGCCATTACCAAAAACTCATAGTGTCCGTATCTCGTTCGGAACGCTGTCTTGGGTATATCTTCTGCTTTAATCTTTACCTAATGATAACCAGATCTTAAATCAATCTTTGAGAAACACGAAGCTCCTTTTAACTGGTCAAACAAGTCATCGATCCGCGGTAGAGGATACTTATTCTTGATCGTCAACTTATTCAGCTCACGTTAATCAATGCATAACCGCATACTTCCATCCTTTTTCTTTACAAATAACACCGGTGCGCCCCACGGGGATACACTCGGTCGGATCACTCCTTTGTCCAACAACTCTTGCAACTGAGCTGCCAATTCCTTCATCTCGACCGGCGCCATGCGATAGGGAGCTTTCGACACTGGTTCCGTACCAAGAGCCAAGTCAATCGTAAACTCGATCTCTCTGTCTGGAGGTAGTCCAGGCAATTCATCAGGAAACACATCCGGAAAATCTCTTACTACTGGAATATACTCGATCTTCACAGATTCTTTCTCCACGTCCACGACATAAGCCAAATAAACTTCGCATCCTTAACGTATTAATCTTCTTGCCTCAATAGCCGTTAAAAATTTCTTCTCTTGCCTTTTTCCTTTAAATATCACTTCCTCACCATCCTTGGTTCTTAACTTCACCTTCTTACTTTTACATTCTATTTGCGCCTCATGGTTTGACAACCAATCCATTCCTAGTATAACCTCAAATTCTCCTAACTTAAAAGGAATTAAGTCAGCAGAAAAGTGCCAACCTTCTATAAACACATCACAATCAGGACAAATCTTATCAACAACAACTTTCTCTTAATTCGCTACCTCTATAATCATATTAGGCTCTAGAGGGTACGCAACACAATTTAACTTATCAAGAATACTTTTAGAGATAAAAGATCTAGTTGCTCCAGAATCCATCAAAACTTTTACTTCTACTGAGTTTATGAGAAGCATACATGCCACCACGTCCACATCTTGCACCGCATCTTTCATTGTCATGTTAAAGGTTCTAGCTCTGGGTTGAGCTGATGGTGCTGGGAGAGACGGCGGTCCAGCAATTCTGAGAACATTAGCCTTCTGAACAGGCTCCTTGCAATTCCTGGCCATATGGCCCACTTTGCCACACTTGAAACAAGCCAAATCAGGCTTCCTTACTCCACTTGGACATTCTGAAGAATAATTCCCCTTCTGGTTGCACTTAAAACACGTTATATCCGGCTTATTACACCTCCCCGGGTGTCTCTTTCCACAGTTCCTGCATTCTTGCATCTGGGGTCTGCTATCCTTCCCCGGTTGTCCAGCTTTCTGGAAACGATTCTTCTGAGCTCCATTACCGGGTCTAAACTTCTGGAACTTTTGGTTTTGACTTCCACCATTCTTCCCAAACTTGCCTCTGAACTTTGAGCTTCCTTGCTCTTGCTCAGAGCTTTCAAACTTCCTCTTTCTTCCTTCGTTTTCTCTTTTGGCTTCTTCCCGCTCACCTTCCACTATCATCACTTTCTGAACCAAAGCAACATAATTCTTAATCTCCAACATTGTTATTTGACTCCTAATCCACGGCTTGAGTCCCTGCTGGAACCTCTTAGCCTTCTTCGCTACCGTATTCACGTACTCAGGTACGAATCTAGACAATTCCGAAAACTTCACCTCATATTCCACTACAGACATATCTTCTTGTCTAAGATCCAGAAATTTCATCTCCAACTGATCTTGCATATAACTTGGCAAATACTTTTCCAGAAACATCTCGGTGAACTTCTCCCAAGATAAGTCTTTGCCTTCCAACAACGCCTTACAAGACTCCCACCAGAAACTTGCTTCATCTTTCAGGTAATAACTTGCATACTGAGCTTTCTTGTCGTCCTTAACTTCTGCTAACTCAAAAGCTTTTTCCATTTCTCTCAACCACGATTGCGCTTTAATTGGGTTTGGCAAACCTAAGAACTCTGGGGGATGAACAGATTGAAAGTGCTTGAAATTTCCAACTTTAGGGGCCACAGGTTGTTGCAAAAGCTGAGCAAGTCTGCACATCATAGTGGTTTCTGGGTTTATTTCTGGGTCTTGGGTGGGAATTTCTTCTTCTTGGTGATCTGGTGAGTTGGAAATTTCTTACAAACCTGATTGAGCAATTATTTAGCAATACAATGGCATGGCATTTATATATAACAACAGTTTCTATGAAATCTCTTTTGTGGGTTTTAAGTTTTACCCAATTTGCACATGCAATCCTATTACTACATAATTCTCATATCAGTGTTATTTATCATGGCACGAAATAGGGTTTTATGAGCTTTAAACATGGTTATACGAAAACATGGTTGTATTAAAACATGGCATTGAGAACAGTTTATAAGATAATTAGGGTGCATAATGGAAAGTAAGACAATGGATTTATTTAGGTAAAGGGTACATAGAGATAATTCTGGTTATCATAAGTTCTGAGATAAGGTACAATAAATAGCAGGGTTAAACAGAGGAAAAACTGGAAAACATCCCCCTATCTACCCCTAACTTCCAACTACTACTACTACAACACTGATCTAAAATACAACAAGATAAATGAAAAGGGATCCCGGCATCTGACCAAGTATCCCAAAGCCTACCGGCGCTAAAAAACAACAACAATCTACGGGCTCAACCAGTACTCCCGTCTAATCATCTAGAATCTCTCTCAACACAACCAACATCCAGCGAATGATCTTATGCAGCCTCCAGGCCTCAGCATCAGCATCACTAGTGGATGGTCCCTCATCCAATCTCCTCCTGGCAACCTGCTCCACCATCTTCACCCGAACTCGCCACTCATCATCCATAACAGAAGCACTCTGCCTAGACTCTATGGCTAGTCTATCCACCAAAGCTCCCAACTCAGGAATGTGGGAGTACACAAAGTCTCGATCCTGGGCTAACTTACCACCAACACTGACAGGAACAGTCTTAGGCATCTCGGACTCTGGCTCAGGGGCAGGGGTCTCTAAATCTGGCCTCAAGGGTGAAATCTCAATGGGGATCTCACTACTCTCAGAAGGGTCCTCCTCTGGGTCTGAACTAACATACACAGGCTCCTCTGGAGAGGGTAGAATGGGGTCCACAGGGGTACCAGTCAAACTAATCTTTGAGTCTGAGTCACTACCACAACTAGGATCCTGAGAGAAAACACAAAACAACAACCAAGAAACAATGTTAGGGTTAAATAAAGCTTCCAGCTAACTCACACCCTAACTCTAATTTCCGCTTTACCAATCAACATTTTCCTTAGACTATACCTAATAGTCTAACTCAACTCTATGTGAGCCGAACTCTCTCGCGATATAGATATATTCCCAAAATACCCTTTTTTAATCCTAACTTGTCTCAGGGACTAGATCATGTAGCTCTGATACCAACTTGTGACGTCCTCAATCTCGGGGTTAGGAAATGAGGACTCACACACCTCTAATCTAATAATTAAATATGAATAAACCCCGATTAACTACTAACAGGATCAACAGGATAAATATGAGACAAGATCACAACTACCAATCATAAAATATAACTTACAAACCCAAAATATTATTAAATAATCAATATCGATTCCGGCTGGGAACCGACAGATAACCCATTGTATCTTTATACACTTCTTTCTGGGTGCGAGCTCACTCATAATTACCACTACCTGCTTTGGCAACCAGAAGCCCTCAACACGGTAGGGACCACCAGGTACGCTCTTACGAGCAGTGTGCCTAAGCCTGGCCATCTTCTTGCTTAACTGACATGGTTAGATTAAAATAAACAAATGAGTATAAAACTCAGAAAGTAACTATATAGCAGTTCTACAATATCAATTCACAATATGCTTTACCAAACTCAGGGCATTCTACTTTATTTGATCTAGGTGGCAGATTTCCATCTTTTTGGGTTAAGAAAAGGTTTCTGAAGAATAGTATGGGGCTTTCGAGGAACAAGGCTCAAAGCAGGACGAAAGCCGACATTCATTACAAATCATTAAAGGATCAGAATAGATCTTTCGAAAGAGGAAAGCAACAGTATCTCAATATATAAAATCAATCATATGATCAATAATTTCAAGAATCAGGGTTCTCGAGCTTTAAGCTCCACAATAACATATCAACTCTTTTCAAAGCAATATAAACCATTTTCATTTTCAAAATCAATTTGCTGAACAAAAGTTTCAGTTCCCTTTTTAAATAATCACTTAGAACCCTTGATTGGATCACTTTATCTTTCCATTTCATTATATACGGGTGATCAGCCCGTATCGACCTCTATTCCGGTCTTTAAGGTACCAATCGGCATAATTTTAGCCTTAAGTTGGACTAGCCCCGCTAGCCTCTTACCATGACTGGACTAGTCCCACTAGCCTCTTACGTCCCAATCCAATCCATCAGGAATTCATTTGGAAAACCTTGAGTTGGAAAAACAAATAAGTTTTCTAAAATTCATTTTATCATTACCAAGCATTTGAAATCATTCGGACTCTTTCAAGTCGAAACTCATTCTTAATTCAGATTTTAAGGAAACAAAGTTCAGGGAGTGATTCAAAGATACGCAAGGAACAATTCATAAGAATTCTGTATCAAGGATAACAAGGCACTAAATTAGAAGGATCAGCATTGATTTAGGGATCTATTGGGTGATCAAGAGAAACAGGGTATCATTAAACAGGGTTAACAAGGATAATCAAAAGGTTCAATACAATTCATGGCTTAATAGGTAACTTGAATAGAAAGGGCAGATCATCAAAGGGTGAAATCAATAGGCTTGTCAATAACAGATTATCAAGAACAAGGGTACTTTAAATCAATATCAGGGTTTCATAAAGCAAGGGTTTCATACTTAAACAGTTCAACACTCTACATGTTATGAACAACATTCTCTTTATAACCATTTACACAAGTAATCAGAGTTACTTGCCTGGATTTGCTTTCCTGAAGGTTGAACTACTGCCACCTAGTAAATCCTTTCCTTTCCTAGCCTGAATGCCCTCACGCTCCGAATCTACAATAAAGCCAAAATCTTAATCAGATTCTCAACTCTCGTTCCTGGAACGAATACTCTATATGATAACTCGACTATATCTTTGACTCGAGTATACGAATATAGCTTATACATATAAGCACATAGCACATAGTATAACCCTTTTCTTGCAACTTTTATATCCTTATACACTTGACATCCAAAGCGTACTCGCTTAACCTTGGCTATTTCTCAAATCACATTAATATAACTCTTTTACGACCATAGCTTATCACTTATAGCTCTTAATAACAAATGATTTAATTTCCTATTTCTTTTATTCCGTAATTCGAACTATACATACAAAACACAACCAAGTATACTCAATTTCAACCTCATATAATCAAACACAACTAATGCAATTCACAAGGATCATTTAGCACTTAAATTTCACCCCTTTTTAACCAAAAATCCGAATCCTAATTACATTAAGAATCGAAATCAACACTTTCTTTTAATTATTAAAATTCGAACATAAAAACCATCCAATCTTTATCATGCATTCAATTTCTCACTAGTCATTAAGATATACTTAATTCCTCCTTTTTACTCCTAAGACCCATTCGGGTTTTTCCATAAATCAACATGCAAGAATGGATTTTTAACATGCAAGGCTATACATCACATTTCCCACTTATTTTAGTCCTAATCTAGATCATTCCATTTACTTAAAGAAAAAATCATTCATCACATAACTCATTCAACCAACATGCATTCACTTAATCAACAATTAACCCCTTTTATCTCATTTTTTTCATTTGGCAAGAACATGATCTACAACTCAAGGACTAATCAATAGCATGCACACCTTGATTTTCTTTAAAACTAACATGCAATCACTTTTAGGCCATATGAACTTAGTGTTCACCAAGATGAACTCACAAAATCAAATTTCTCTTCTTAATTAGCATAAAGTCGAATGATAAACTCACATGCAAGCATTAATTTTTGATTTTCTAAGCAATAATCATTTACACACATCCATTTTCTTCCTAACATAATCAATGGAATCATTTTATCAAGCACACACTCGAGTTTCATCAAAGAAACAAAAACCCTTTTTCAAGCTTTCAAGAAACCATAACATGCAAAGCTAAAATCAAATGATCATATCATGGAAAATCCACCGGCTCTCCTTTGGATCATTGCCGATGGTGGTCGAACTTGAGAGAGCCCATAACGGGTCTCTTCTCGAGTTTATAACCCCCAAACATGCTTGAATTCACTCTCATGGTTATGTATCAAGAAATGGTTTTTCTTGAACACCACCATAGTGATTAACCAACAAAACTTCTATAACATGCAAATGGGAATCGAAGAGTATACCGAAAATAACAACTAAAGTTAGGAATATCTTCAATTTTGAGTAGGTTTTGAAGGTTGCATGCAAGTGAGAGAGATGAGAGATGAGAGAGCCGAGAGAGAGTGAAAGAGAGTGTTCGAGAGAGAGAGGAAAGAAAAGAGAAGAGAGGGAAGAGTGAGTGCAAGGGAAAGAAAAAGAAAATGGGGGAGGGTGAATGAATTTATACTCCACCAAAACAAGGGCAAATTAGTAATCTACTAATTTCTTTTTAGCTCACTCATTCCTTTTCTTTTTTACTCAAATGCACCAAAATTCAAATATAAAATATATCTCTCTCGGGAAATCGAGAATTATTGAAAATGACATTTTTAATACGTAGGCCTCGAAATTAGCTTTTTAACCATTACTCATAATGAATTTTTGAGCGAACGGTTGATTTTATATGAATTTCGCAAACTTGCTTTAAAAATAACATTTTTCACATAAAATCAATTTAAAAATGCAAAGACCAACGATTAAATTCACTCATCATTTTTTAAAAAGTCTCTAGGACCACTATGAAGATAACAGAACAGATCCCATATTTTTATCTTACTCGGATGATTTTTTAAAAATGCGCGAAGGTTAATTAAACCTTTATTTAAATCACGTAATTCCTTTAAAATTCACAAAATTGACACAGAACACATAGTCATGCACACAGTCAAGCAATCACACATATACAGTCACATAACGACTCAGGTCTGATCATAGAATTTATCCTTCTTTAATCCTTATCCTCTTTTACGCGTACCGGGTCAGCCTGACGGCCCGTCACGTTCAGCCTGACGGCCCGACGCTCAGCGTTTCGATTACGCTTCTCAATATCTTTACCAATCAACACGTCACTTAGGACGCAATACTTTATTTACTCATTCATTTCATTCAATCACACATAATTCACATTTTATATTCTTTAACTCCATATTAAGACGGGTTCCGTTCTACCTGACGGGCCGACACCATAGCTTAACTTCTAAGCTGACTCTTTAAATTGAAACGTTTTTATCCACGCTCCTAAACTCTAGTATACAGATAATCATCACTTAGTCACATAATTATAATCACATCATATATCACATACTTTATTGACTTAATTACATCACAAAATTCTCAGTCGTCACAGATGGAACATTCACTTCTACTACTTACACTAACATGGTGAATGATTTGAAAGAAAAATTAAAAATCAAATTGAGTAAAGCTCAGTTGAAAACTGTTAGGTATGAATACAACACAGAGGGGGGGTGAATGTGTTTTGGCTTAAATGTTTAATTTTGATCGACTTTGACTTTAGCAGTTGGTTGTTAACAATGATTTAGTAGAGTAGATGTTAAACATAAATAACTGTGCAAATATGTAAAACAAAGATCTTCAAAACTCACTTAATTTTATATTAAAAATTAAGCCGTGTTTTGCTACAAAATCTCTAAGTTCTTGTTTTAGAACTTAGCTTCTTTCTTGAGAGAGAACAGACAATTTTCTATCTAGATTGTTCTTTTTAACTAGAGGACCAGTATTAACTTTATAACTCAGTTAACTTCTGGTTTACACAGTGGATAATAAACATGCTATTAGCTTTTCTAAACTGTCACTTGTCATTTCTATTTATAGAAAAGCAAATCTTTCATTTCTGGCTTAGCATATCTTTAGCATCCCGTGATTACTTTAATCTCCTCTGTCAGTTAATCTTTGTCATTGATCTTGCACATCTCTCAAGCTACTTTTTGTAGACTTGTCAATCCAGCTATGTGAATTGTTTGTTGATTTGCAACCTTGGATATTAAACTGTTCTGCAATTCTGTACTTAGAGAAATTTCTTCATTTCGAGATCTCCAATTAAGCTGTAGAGAACTCGACATCTTGATAGGCATGTTGGCTTGTCGATATCTCTGAAACTTCATTGTTGACTTGACTTATCGACAACTCTGAGTTCTCTAGTGAATTTTGGTTTATCGATAACTCAGAGTTCTCTAATGGACTTTGGCTTATCGATAACTCAGAATTCTCTAATAAATATATACTTGTCGATATCTCTGAGTTCTCGAACGTGTATCTGACTTATCGATATCTCCAATAGCATTTCCTGAGTTCTCGATAGACAATTCTTGAGTTCTCGATAGGTCTTTCTGAGTTCTTGAATGACTTCTCTATAACACTAATTCTGTGACTTGTAGAGATCTTGACTTAGAATGTTTTACACCAAACAGATTTATTCAACTCCAAGCTTCTTCATAATTCTTCTGAGGCATGATCTTCTTCCAGATAGAATTCTTAGGCTTGGCACTGTTTAGAGAAAAATGCTCTAGTCTGCTCCATTTACATTTTACAGACATTAAGTGTTACAAGTATGAATTACAGATTAAGGTTACAATACAACTAATCTTAGGGTTGTCAGTATGACTTAGTCTTGTTATGATACAGGCATGTCTTGCACAACAATATCCCCCAATTTGTGAGAAGGTTGCTTATCACAAATTCATGCCGGTTAACAAGACTAACCCCAAGTTAAAGAATGAAAATAAAATGATACAAAAGTTGATACAACACTTGTGCATTGAACATTTGACAGCTTACAATGATTAAGTAAAGACTGAGCTTTTTGATTCTTGCTCAAATATGTTCTTAATCTGCACAAGTATTTCTAATTCTTCTAGGATGGGGGTGTCAGTTTGAGCCTCTGTTAGTTTCAACAAATCTGGCTTAGGATAACTGGCTAACATCCCTATCCTGTATCTTGACAAAGAGCCAACTTTTACATTCAGAAATTTTCCATACTTTGAGATTCTGCTCTTGCCTGCTGCCTTCAACTCTTCTGATCTTCTGATATACTCATCATAAATGTGATATACTCAGATCATAGATGTTGATGATATTATTAGCTCCAGTAATCTTTGACATCATCTATTATATATCAACAATCTCCCCCAACTTGTTCATTATAAAATTATGCACAAGTTCTGATTGATGATGTCAAAACTTTATCCAAATGCAGAAACCAAAACCAATTTTCCCATCAGGTCTTCTTTTGTTGAATTGCATTTAGATTTATTCAACATCCATTAGCTGTTTTGGCATTTAGATATATTCTCCCCCTTTTTGACATTATCTCCAGGAAGAAAGATCCAGCTAAATGCATATTGTTCAAGCTGCTGTCATTGTCCATTTGGACCATTGTCTGCAGCTTCAAGCTTCATTGAGATTCATGGTGATAAGTTTTAAAAAGAATAGAAGTTTCACTTAGATCTGCAGAAAAAGTCTGTTAGAGATAAAAGTCCTAAGCTCTCTGTTCTTTTGAATAAGTAATCTCAGAAAATCTCACTGCACTAGTCTCATGACTTTTGAGAGTCAGAGTTCCTTCACAAGGATTACTAAAACCATACATTCATCTACTTCTGCTTTTGCCAGGAAGAATCTCGCCTCTCTTATTCTGTGTTTTTTCACTCAGTCTTTTCTCTTATCCTCACATGAACGGCTCAAATATTGTTTGACCTACAGAAATAAGAGGTGGCTGAGAAGAGGAAATCTGTGATCATATGATTAGAGGAAGACCATATAGGGCTAATCATACTCATTTCACCAGAAAAATAAGTGCATTAGCATCTATGACTGGGGTCACAGTTTTACTCACAGATTGCTCTATGGTTGTGACAGTGTGTTGTCCTCCACTTGTAGTGGGAACCTCCATTGGAATTGGAGAGGATTTGACTGGGTTACTGTCATGTACACCAGCCTCAAACCTTTGTGCACCTTGCAGAACACTGTCACATAAATGTGATAAGATTGCCCTTCTTATGACATTGTCATAGGCAATTGTTCTTCTAGCTTTGGCTGCTAAGACAGCTTCTGCTAGAGTTATGAGGGGAGTTGTTCCTTTTTATGGAACCTCCAATTGAATTGGAGAGGATTTAGATAGCCCCCCCAGGAGTACTACCCTCAAACCTTTCAGTCTGTGAAGACTGTTTGTGCACATGAAGGTGCAAGAGAAACATTCATGAAATATTCAGTAAACTGATAAACTTTCATGTTTGGTGGATTCTTTTCTCAAACAACTGAATCAATCTGAAGGTCATCAAGAAATTGCTGTCCTTTTATAAAACAGGTGGCTTTTGAGAGTCACCTGAGTGGGATTGTGTTTGAGTTTGTGTTTGTGTTGCTGTGCTTAGGTAAACCACAGTTTGGTTTTGAGGTGATTTGGCTGCAGTTTTAGCACTAATACATGTGAATTGATTATTTGAAGTCCCTGTTGATGTCTTGTATTAGACCTAAAATGCATTGAACAACTGTATCTCTTTGGAGTTTCATTAGACAAACACATTGTAAGATATTTTAGTTGCAAGCATTATTGCAGAAAAGACAAAATTTAATACAGATATAAGCACATAGTAATTATTACACAAACAAAAGATTTCAAGACAAGAATCAGAACTTTCAGACAAGAATCAGAACTTTCATTAAAAAAAACATAGTACATTAAGACATAGATTTAACAAGTAAATCCTAATCCTAACTACTCTAATTCAGACTCCTTCTTCTCGGCCTCCAACCTCCTTACCCTGCATTGGTAAGCTCTGGACATGGAGTATGCAAGAGAGATGATCCTCTCCTGCAACTTCAAAGCAGCAAGTCGTTGCTGCTCAGCCACCCTGGCTCGTCTCTCCTGCTCGAAAGAGGCTTCCATCTCAAAGAAAAGAATGTCGATTTGATCATCCCACGAGAGTTCGTAAAAGCAAGTGGAATATCAAAGGGGCTGTAAACAACCCCTTGAGACGGACACGAAGTCCGAAAGGATCAAAATACACTAGATCATCATCCAAATGATGGACCGGTTGATAAGCTCCATTAACAAGTCTGTAGAAGACTGGGGCATTCATTTGAATGAGAGAAAGAAAGATGAATAGGACGTGAGTTTGAAATTTGATGTTTGTTGAGAGTAGGAGAGTGATGAAGTGATAAAGAGTGAAGCGTTTTAGTTTATAGAGGGAGTAAAGATAGAAACCAAGAGACTCTTGAGTTGCCCGGATAATAGGAGTAATAATCACATAAGCCTACTAGACAGCTAGAAATGACTAGTGACTATTCCCCATGCAAGTACTCAAGAATATTAGTTTATTTTAAAGAGTAACTATTCCCCATGCAAATAAGCACGTACTCTCTACACAAAAAGTAACTCTCCCTATCAGCAAGCAATCAGATAAATTTAACACTATCAGCATACTCAAAACAACACAAATAATGAACTAGTCTACTAACATTTGGCTAACATATTTCCACGTAAGCAAGAAATCATATAAGCATGTAAATGTGTCAATAAGTCAGAGAAATTTAGAGACAAAGTATGTCAAAAGTATTTTTATGAACAGAATTTATGAATTAAATTTGTTCAGTTTTTCATACTTTTTGCTTCTTTTGATCTGTTATTTATTAAGTTCACATACTGAAGATATGACGTAATAAATATTCAGTTTACTTAGAATTTTGAGAAATTCCAAGTTAAGATTAATGGAGAAGTCTGTGTATTTATAGAAAAGGTAAAATACTTATCGAGAAGTCAAATAATCGTTTGATATGAAACTTATCGAGAAGTAATTTTGAATTTGAAAAAGGTACTTTCGAGAAGTCAAATGACTTATCGAGAACTCTGATAAATGCCCAGTTTATCCAAAAAGGACTGAAATAATTCTTATTTATTTGAATTGAATCAAATTAAAATCAGAATAAATTTTCCAAAAGTATTTATCTAAAATAATTCATTGAATTAAATTATTTTAGTTCTGAGTTATTGATAAGTCTCAAAATATCCTTGTCAAGAACTCTGTGAATTAACACAATTAGAGAACTCTACATGGTCTTATCGATAAGTCATAATAGAGCTTATCGAGAAGTCATTCGAGAAGTCTGTAAATAGACTTGTCGAGAACTCACTCGAGAACTCTAAAATGACTTGTCGATAAGTCATTTGGATTTATCGAGAACTCAGTTCTCTATACCTTTGAGTACTGTAATTCTGCCTTGTGTTAATTTTACACATTTAAGATGTAAATTAACAACTGAGCAGTTTACTTAGAATTTTGAAATATTCTAAGTTAATTTTTGAATTTTTAAGAAAGATAAATATACAGAGATTCTGAAATATTTATAATTCATATTTCAGTTAATTTCAAAATAAATCAAACTAGGTTGATTTATTAGAAATTAATCTGCTCCAACACATTAGATGAGTTCTTTGCCTTAGGATGAAGAATTGAGCATTCCAATTTCACTCACAAGTCTAGTGAAGGTTGCTTCATCCAAAGGTTTAGTAAAAATGTCAGCTAATTGTTTTTCTGTTGGAACAAAAATGAGCTCAATGGTACCATTTGTAGCATGTTCCCTGATAAAGTGGTACCTAACATCAATGTGCTTTATTCTAGAATGATTAACTGGATTAGCTACTATATATATGGCACTAGTATTGTCACACATAATGGGAATTTTGTGTAACACTAGACCATAGTCCATTGGCTGATTTCTAATCCAAAGCACCTGAGCACAACAACTTCCAGCAGCTATATATTCAGCTTCAGCTGTGGAAGTTGACACAGATTGTTGTTTCTTACTATACCAGGATACAAGTCTTTGACCAAGAAATTGACAGCTTCCACTAGTACTTTTCCTATCAACCCTGCATCCTGCAAAATCTGCATCTGTGTATCCAATAGCTTCAAAACCAGTTCCCTTAGGATACCATAATCCCAAGTTTGGAGTTCCCTTTAAGTATCTAAAAATCCTTTTTACAGCCATCAAATGTGATTCCTTTGGATTGGCTTGAAATCTGGCACATAGACAAGTAGCAAACATGATGTCTGGTCTACTAGCAGTCAAATAAAGCAATGATCCAATCATCCCTCTGTAGCTTGAAATATCCACACTCTTGCCTTTCTTGTCTTCATCCAACTTGGTTGTAGTAGATATAGGTGTAGATGTAGGTCAGCTATCCATCATACCAAATTTTTTTAATAAGTCATTCACATATTTGGTTTGGCTGATGAAAATACCATCACTTCTTTGACTAACTTGAAGGCCAAGGAAGTAACTCAATTCTCCCATCATGCTCATTTCATACTCACTCTGCATTAGCCTAGAGAATCTTTGACACAGCTTTTCATTTTTAGATCCAAAGATGATATCATCCACATAGATTTGAACTAGGATCATATCATCACCATGCTTCTTGTAGAAGAGAGTCTTATCAATAGTACCTCTGGTAAAACCATGTTTGAGTAGAAATTCTGACAGTGTGTCATACCAGGCTCTAGGTGCCTGTTTCAATCCATATAGAGCCTTGAGTAATTTGTAAACAAAGTTAGGGAATTCTGGATCTTCAAAGCCAGGTGGCTGTTGTACATAAATTTCTTCTTCTAGTTCACCATTAAGAAAAGCACTCTTGACATCCATTTGATACACCTTGAAATTTGAGTGTGCAGCAAATGCCAGAAAAATTCTTATTGCTTCTAGTCTTGCAACAGGAGCAAAAGTCTCATCATAGTCAATTCCCTCTTCTTGTGAGTAGCCTTTAGCAACCAGCCTTGCTTTGTTTCTGGTAACAATTCCATTTTCATCTATTTTGTTCATGTACACCCACTTAGTTCCAATTATGCTTCTATTCTTTGGTGCAGGAACTAATTTCCAGACTTTATTTCTCTCAAACTGATTCAGCTCCTTCTGCATAGCACATATCCAATCAGGATCCAATAGGGCTTCTTCAGTTTTTTTGGGCTCTACTTGAGATAGAAAACATGCATGTAGGCATTCATTAGCAGTTGCACTCCTAGTTTTCACACCAGCCGAGGGATCCCAATAATAGCTTCTATTGTATGACTCCTATCCCACTTTCTAGTGTGTGTCTATTGACTAGTGCCTTCATCATTTTCTTCAGTATTACCATGACTGTCATTTCCATTCCCTTCTTCTCCCCCTGAGTTTGTGCCATCAAATTCAGGTGTCTGAAGAGAGCTTTCATTCCCATGATTTTGTTCAGAGGTCTCTTTATTTGTCACTTGTTGTGCCACAACTTCATCTTCCTCATCAGAATCACTATCAATGGTTAGATTTTCAAATGCAAGGGTTCCAGCATCATTTACATCAAAGCATTCCAAGCCTGGACACTTGTCATCATCAAAAGTCACATCTGTGCTTTCCATAATTTTCTTTTGATCAATCACATAAACTTTGTAGGCTATTCTTTCCAATGAATATCCCAGAAAAATTGCTTCAAAAACTTTAGAGTCAAATTTTCCTACATATTCAGAGTTGTCTTTTAGAATATAACACTTGCTTCCAAACACATGTAGATGTTTCACTGTAGGCTTCATGTTAGACATGATTGAGTAGGGTGATTTGCCATGAGCTTTGTTGATGAGATATTTGTTTTGAGTGTAGCATGCAGTATTAACAGCCTCTTCCCAAAAACTAGTTGGCAATTGAGCATCTTGTAGCAAAGTTCTAGCAGCTTCAACCAATGTTCTATTTTTCCTCTCAACTACTCCATTTTGTTGAGGTGTTCTAGCTGCTGAAAATTCTTGAACAATGCCTTTGCTTTTGCAGAATTCACTTAATGTTGAGTTTCTGAATTCTGTTCCATTATCACTTCTCAATCTTTTCACACTAACTTTTCCTTCAGCTTGCTTCTCAATTTTCCTGATGTGCTCAATTATAATGTTTGGAGTTTCATCTTTAGAGTACATGAACTCAACCCAAGTGTATCTTGAAAAATCATCAACCATGACAAGGGCATATTTGTTCCTTGAAATGGACAAGACATTTACTGGCCCAAACAAGTCCATGTGAATAAGTTGCAGAGGTGCACTTATGGAATTCACAGTTTTTGACTTGTGACTAGATCTTTTCATCTTTCCTTTTTGACAAGCTTCACAAACTTCCAGTTGAGCAAATTCCAGACTGGGCATGTCTCTCACAAGCTCCTTCTTACCTAAGGTGTTGATTGCTTTAAAATTCAAGTGAGATAGCTTCTTATGCCATAATTTGCTTTGCTCTTCTGATACCTTGGTGTAGAAACAACACACTCCATCCTTATTTGTTGAGTCTAAGTCTGCAACACACAAGCTTCCCTTTCTTACTCCTTTAAGAGCAATTTCACTAGTCTTTTTGCTAATAAAAGCACAATCTTCTTTGTTGAAAACAACTTGAAAACCTCTGTCTGCAAATTGACTAACACTTAGGAGATTTACTTCTAATCCAGCAACTAGTGCTACATCTTCAATGACAACATTTTCAGAAATAATCTTGCCATATCCCATTGTGAATCCTTTGATGTTGTCTCCAAAGGTCACCAAAGGGCCAGCCATCTCCTCAAATTGTGATAGCAGGGCCTTATCACCTGTCATATGCCTGGAACATCCACTATCAATGATCCACATAACCTTCTTTCCTTTGCCCTGCACATAATGAGGATTAATTGTGTTTAGTTACCCAAGCTGTGTTGGGCACTTTCTTCTTGTTAACTGATTTTGCAGAAGTAGAATGAGAATTTTCAGATAAAATGGAATTCATAGACTGTTGAGCATTTTCCCTTTTAGATATAGAACCAACTTTTGATTCTATGATATCAATTCTCAATTTGTGGCAACTCTTCATCACTTTCATGTTGCACGGAATGCAATCAAACTTGTCACAGAATGAATAGGGATCATTAGCCTTAGCTTCATTGTACTTGCAGACTCCTTCAGGTGTATTGCTAACAATCTTTTTAAAAAGATGAGTTAGGTGATTCATTGATCCACAATTCTCACACCTCTTTCAGGGAGCATCTGCAACATAAGCAAAATTATTGCTTTTGTTTATCCCAATCTTTTCATTTCTATTCTTCTTTTTCTTTTTGACCTGTTCAGCTTTAATCTCCTTCACAGACTCCTTAGTTTCTTGATTTGCTTTTGGTGTTTCAACAAAGATGGAAGACTGAGTTGTCTCATCATTTTTCTTTTCCTTGTCCTCATCAGCTATCTCCCATTTGATGATCAACTCTTCTTCACTGAAGTTCACTTCACATGCCTTGAACAAAGGTGTATCAACTTTCTTCAGAATAATTGGAACATCCTCAGTTTCAGTTGATTTTCCTTTGTCACTGACAGACTTCTTTTTGTTGTTCAAACCCTCATAATCAAGACCAATGGCAATGTTTGCACATGGCTTGTTCTTTTCATGATATTGGCCAATCAAATCAGAGGCATTTTTGAAGGATTTCAGCTTCACTTCATTCTTCTCCAGCTTTTCTCTCAATAATGCTTCAATTTCACTTGCACACTTTAATTTGTTCTTTAAGTAAGCATTTCTTGCTTAGCAGTATCAAGCTCAACCAGCAACAATTCAGTCTCTTGTTTTTCACTCTCAAGTTTTTCATTGATCTTTTTCAATCTACTAACTTCCTCATTTGCAGCAACCATGCTTGTATGAATGTGGAACATTTCTGTGCTCATCTTTTCAACAATTTCCTTATATTGACTCACATTTAAATCAATTGTGGTAAGAGTTGGTACCTGTGATTTAGATGATGAAGAGTCTCCTTGCTCCAAGGCCATGAGTGCGTAGTTTCCAACTTCTTCATCTTCATCATTATCTGAATCATCCCAGCTTTTACCCTCAACAATATAAGCTTTCCCTTGTTGCTTCTTTACAAGAGCATCATACTTTTCTTCCAATTCAAGATAGGCTTTGTCTTTCTTTCCCTTCTTGGGTTTCCTACATTCTGTAGCAAAATGGCCCAGCTCATCATAATTAAAGCACCTTATGTTTGATCTATCAACAGATCCAGTTCTGTAGCCATTTTTGCTATCAGGAGTGTACTTCCCTATTCCTTTCCAGCTGCTGTCTTTGTTGAAGGACTGTCCTTTGCTCTTGAAAAATCTTGGTTTCTTCACTCTAATGTTAGAGAATTTTCTAGCCAAGTAAGCCATTGATTTATCTAGCTCATCAAGCTCATCAAGCTCATCAAGCTCATCAAGAGTGTAGAACTCATCTTCTTCATCCAATTCCAGTATGACTTGCTCTTTAGTGTCATTGGCTCTTTTCTCACTTGTAGAAACTTCTGGAGTTTGAGATCTTTGCTCATCATTGGAGGTCTGGCCATCATTCACAATTAGTGCACTTGAGCCGTCCAATACATATCCTTGACTAGCCCTTAATGATTTTTTTTGAATCATTTCAAGTTCATAAGTTTTCAGAACCCCATAAAGCACTTCCAGTGTGATTCTACTCAAATCCCTTCCTTCTCTGATTGCAGAGATCTTTTCTTCCAAATGGTCAGGGAGAGTAAGCAAGAACTTCAAATTCACTTCTTCAACATCATAAAATTTATCATGAAGCTGCAAGTCATTTATCAACTTATTAAACCTTTTAAACATATCAGTAATACCCTCCTTTGGTTTAACCATAAAACCCTCATACTGAGAAATCAATATCCTTCTTTGATTTGACCTAACATCCTCAGTTCCTTCACAAAGTATTTCAATCTTTTCCCAGATCTGTTTAGCAGTGTCACAGTTGACAATGTTATTATACATTACATTGTCAAGTGACTCAATTAGTATCAGTTGCAAAGCACCGTCTAGGGAAACTTTCTCTCTTTCAGGTTCAGTATACTCAGAGGGATCCTTGGGAGCATAATGAGCTGGAATAACCATATCTCCATCTGTGGTTTCCTAAACTCTAACCAGAGGAGTGAAGGGCCCATTCTTGAGGATACCAATATAAAGGTGATTGGCCATTCTTATAAACAGCAACATTTTCTTTTTCCATAAAGTGTAGTTAGCCTTATCAAAGGGAGGAATCTTGATACTACTGATTTTCTGTGTATTCATTTTTCCAAGATCTAATCTGTTTACTTTCAGATTTTGCTCTGATACCACTTGTTAGGTATGAATACAACACAGAGGGGGGGTGAATGTGTTTTGGCTTAAATGTTTAATTTTGATCGACTTTGGCTTTAGCAGTTGGTTGTTAACAATGATTTAGTAGAGTAGATGTTAAATAAATAACTGTGCAAATATGTAAAACAAAGATCTTCAAAACTCACTTAATTTTATATTAAAAATCAAGCAGTGTTTTGCTACAAAATCTCTAAGTTCTTGTTTTAGAACTTAGCTTCTTTCTTGAGAGAGAACACACAATTTTCTATCTAGATTGTTCTTTTTAACTAGAGGACCAGTGTTAACTTTATAACTCAATTAACTTCTGGTTTACACAGTGGATAATAAACATGCTATTAGATTTTCTAAACTGTCACTTGTCATTTCTATTTATAGAAAAGCAAATCTTCCATTTCTGGCTTAGCATATCTTTAGCATCCCGTGATTACTTTAATCTCCTCTGTCAGTTAATCTTTGCCATTGATCTTGCACATCTCTCAAGCTGCTTTTTGTAGACTTGTCAATCCAGCTATGTGAATTGTTTGTTGATTTGCAACCTTGGATATTAAACTGTTCTGCAATTCTGTACTTAGAAAAATTTCTTCAATTCGAGATCTCCAATTAAGCTGTAGAGAACTCGACATCTCGATAGGCATGTTGGCTTGTCGATATCTCTGAAACTTTATTGTTGACTTGACTTATCGACAACTCTGAGTTCTCTAGTGAATTTTGGTTTATCGATAACTCAGAGTTCTCTAATCTCTAATGGACTTTGGCTTATAGATAACTCAGAGTTCTGTAATGAATGTATACAACTAATACAAGTATGAATTACAGATTAAGGTTACAATACAACTAATCTTAGGATTGTCAGTATGACTTAGTCTTGTTATGATATAGGCATGTCTTGCACAACAAAAAATCGCCTAAGAACATTAAAAGAACATTTTTCTCAATGCTATGACTTGTTTCGGGGAGTTTGATTAGTGGATTTGCTTGGAACCCGGTTACTAATGTGTTCACAGCGGATGAAGATGTTTGGCAAGATCTGATAGCCATAAGTTGTATAGTAGAGTGACTGGAATATTTACTTATAAGTTTTTATTATTTTTACTAAAGTTTATGTAAAATTTTCTATAACCAGGCAAGACCAAATGCAGCGAAATGGAAAAATAAACAGATTTTCAACTATGATGAGTTGAGTGAATTGTTTGCAAACTATAGGGAGACCGGTGGTAAAGCTAAAATAACAAAGGAAAAATGTAAAAAATGGGCAGCTGGAAGTGAATTTGGCCTTAACACAGTTGATCAAATTGACGACCTGCTAAATGCTAATGAGGTGACACTGGAAAATTTTGGCACCGCGGAGGATCTCCAAGTTTTATCAGGATTTGATTGTCCAGTAGAACAACATTCCAACTCCTCTAAGTCCCGGAAAAAGAAAGGATGATGGTGAAGATGAAATAGGAAAATTCAAAAAGTAAGAAGAGAAAACTTGAAGTTGAAGGTGAAATATAAAAGATTGTGAGTTCAATGAAACATGTTTCTAATGCACTCAAAGAAGGTAACAGTATACTTAAGGAAAGTAATCTCATTCTTGAACAATCTCGCTCGCGTATTAGGTGACTCTGGCTGGAAAATGTTTGAAGTGATTCTTATTAAAATCTTATTCATTTTTCTATTAAAGACTTGAATTTGGTGGTACATTTTTTATTATATCTTTTGTTGGATTGGATATCTCTGTGGATATTTTAATTGGATTTATGTGAATTTCTTTTCAATATTTGCATTATTGGCTAAATGAAATATATTAATATTTTTTATTGGAGTTAATATGATACTGAAAGGTGAGTTGCACTTGTATATTATTTTTGGCCAAAAAATGATGTTATATCCTAAGTTTTACTTATTCAACTTTTTTTACATGCATATATAAGTTATTATTGTGTTTAATTCTATACAAGTGTCTTAAATATAAAAAAAATAAATTCCAAAATTTTTAATTTTTTTTATTTGTGTATTAATTTATTTATGAAAAGCGTAATCATATTTTCTCATTTATAATATAAATTTTCAAATTCTCATGTCATTTCAAGTTATAAATGACTAAATTTTTTAGATAGTTTTGTTTTTAATTTCTTTATAATGAAATTTCAGTTTCCAAAAAGTGAGCGTGATTGTGTGAACATGTATTTGCTAATGAATAAAATAACAAATTTGTCTTTGTTTTATATTTTTGTCCTCGAAAATTTCTATTTAAAAAGGAATAAGATTAAGTCTTTTATTTACTCTAATACAGTTCATTTCTTTTGATACAGCAGGGGTAAACTTGTCACTGTAATATAATTATTTACTTTCATTCCTACCTGGGAGCAGGTGAATGAAATTAGTTTCACTCATTTTTTATTTGCACTCTATGTAACTTGAGAGCAAGCAGATGAAATTTGTTTCACTTCCAATCATTTACTTCCACTTACATTTCCTTGCTTTCGTTCCTTAAAAAACTCGAGAGCAGGGAAGCATGCCCTTAGCGTGAAATACCAAGTAAAAATTTTACAAACCTCAAAAGAAAATAAACGCGATTGCTGAAAAAACTAAAAAATATATAGTCGTGCCAACATAAAACACCCGAAGATCTGTCTACGAACCCGGAAAGGCATAAGAGCATTTCCAGCGCTCTAGACAACTTCTCTAAATTACTGGCCCCATGTTCGGTCCATATAAGCAAAACTTGGCCACAAAGTGGAGCCGACCGATTTGCTCCACCCCATCTGCCCAACCTTTTTTAATTTAGATGAAAAATAATATTATTGGAATGTGTGATATGTAGTTGGCCTGTGGCCACTTTGGTGTCCACTAACCAGGTTTCCAATTCACTACAATGCAATAAAAGATCTCAAGTCCAAGGTACACTGTCTTAGGCCGGGAGTTGGCCACAAAAAACTGTGCGCTGCGGATGCTCTAATGTATGCTAATGTATGAGGTTCATGATTTCTTCACTTAAACATACAATTATGTTGACTATAAATTCGATCAATGTCAATTGAATTTAGGCTTGGTTGAATTTGTTCAATTGAATTTGACCTTTTTTACTTGTAGGGGAACTTGGACAACAACATCTATAAAAACACAAACACTACTTACATCTCTATAGAGTTTATAATGTCCATTTAAGGCCCTTTAGAGAAAAAGATCATGTAAAGTGTAAACCCATAAATTTAAAAAATTAATTTGAATCTAACTTTAGTCATTCATAAAAATTTGGCTTAATTAGACAAGTTGTTTACCCTACACTGGTCAACAGACTAAGAACTGATCTCAAGATCATAAACATTTTTTTTGAGTTGAGAGCATGGTGTGATAACAATTGGGTTTACACTTTCCACAAACACCGATAGAAAATGTATAATAATTAGAGAAGGGATATAATTACTAGTCGTGTTTTTTAATATATGACATTTGATTTTTTGATACATGTATATATATTTAAGAGAATTAACTATATAGATAGAATTATTATTCTTATGAATTTTTTTTGAATAAAATTATGAGATCAAATTTTTTTTCACAAAAACAGTTTTTGAAAAAAATTATTTTAATTATATGATCAAATCTCAGAAAGTCAAACGTAAAGAGAGGGAATAATAATTTAACATTTAGTGGCAAATGTTTCCTTTATCTCGTTCTCGATCCCACCGTTATCAAAGAATGAATATCACGGTAAACACTTAACAGAAAAAATGGCGGCAATCATTTTTAATTCCAGAAAACTCGAATTGATCATGTATTGATTATCTAGTAATGATTTTTTAATAACTAGCTTATACCCTCCAAGTTTTAAAATTTATTTTTCTATTTTTTAAAAATTTAGATTTTTTTTAGAATTTTTTAATGTGTATATATATTGTTATCTATGATATTGTTGCAATAATGTTCTTGTTTTTTTTAATTTATTGTAATACTATTGTAATATGCAAAATTTGAGAATTATAGGATATGAAATTGAATTATTATATTTACATATACAGCAGAATATCTAATCATATTATATCCGCTATTATGTCATTGTATTGTATCATATTTTATTGTTTGAATAGTAGTAAAATAATGTAATACTTTTATATTTATAATTTATTTAATCTCTACTCATATTTATCTAGAATTGTTTTAGAATATTATAGTGCAAATAGTAGTTAAACAATATAATTATTTTTTTTATTTATGATTGCATTAAAATATACTTATTCTAATTAGATACAATCTTAATTACCTATTTTCAATTCTAGCGGATCAACGATTGACATTATTTTGATGGTATATGACCGAAATTTTGGAAAAACAATTCCTCACGTTTATTATATATAAGTATGTAATAAATATTATTGAAGGAAAATAATACTAACTTTATCGTAATTTTTCTTACGAAAAAAAATCTATTTTTTTGAAAAAAAAGGTCTAATTATAATCTATATAAATTATATTATCAAATTTTGGGGTTCAAATGACAAAATGCCTGCCAAAATATGTATCTGTGTATCTATTCGTATTTCTTTTAATATTTAACAAAGGTCATGTATATGAAGCATGTATGTTCACATTTTTTTTGGTAAATACGCCTATTAACACGTGTCCTGACTAAACCAAGATACACGTGTTGTTTGTATTTCTTTATAAAATTTGAAAACGCATTCAAAAATGAAATATTCTAGAGATATTATTAAAAATATTAATTTTTATAAGTTTTTTTTACAATTTTACAAGTTTTTGATTTTTTTTCTTGTAAAAATTAGCAACCAACTAAAATTAAGCAGACGTAGGACTAATTGAATCGATTTTTTTTGCATGAAATTGTACGGAGTTGCTAAAATTCGTCGAAAATTGCATTTTGTTAAATTAAATTGTAAAAAACCGTATTTTTGCAAAAAAATTGAAAAATTGTTTATTTGCAAATAAAAAAGGGTTTTTGTTTTTTTTTTAAATGTAATTATTTTTTTGCCAAAAAAAATTGCAGTCTTGTGTATTTTACAAAAAAGCCCGGTATTTTAATTATTCTTATAAATTAATTTTAAAAACATGATTTTTTAAAAAAAATAATATTCTATTCAACTTGCTATATTTGAGAGAAAGACCAAATCGGGCCCGGCCTGATTTTCAGAAAAACCTGGCCCGGATTATCTTGAAAAAATTCCTAGATTTTTACCCATCAGCCTTTTGTGCATATCTAGTGGTTTGCAACACCAACTGCCTTAAAATTTTGATTAAAACAAACAGGCCCCTAATTCACTTGGGTTTTTTAAAGAAAGATGGACTCGCCGGGGCCGAACACCTCTCTTCAACGGCTCCAGAATGTTGAAAAGGTAAAGTCTTTCTATCTCTCTCCATGTCCATGTTGTATATCTGTATGTGTATATTTATACATATATATCTGTTTTGTGTGGAGATGGAATTGATGAAAATTTAACAGAGAATTGTTCGGGTACTGGAGCTAGCAGGAGGAGTAATGGATGAATTGGCCAATCCCAGTGGATCCAGGAAGGATTTAGTCAGTTCCCATTGCGCCGAGTTCATGAAACTTATCAAGGTCTACTTCCCTGCCTTCCCTTTCTTTTCTTCATTTTTTTTTCTATTTTTGTTGTGCCTTTCCTAATTGGTTAGAGTTATTGTTATCGTTTTTCGGGTGCGGTGCTGAAAATTTGGTAGTTTATCGTTGATATATAATATGTGGAATTAAGTTCAGTGTCGTAGATGTTTTCGTGTTTTACATTGATAGTGACTTTTGATTGTTTGGAAACCAGTTAGGTGAAATTATATTAAGAAGAAAATAATTGAGCACTTATTACGTGTCTTTCAATTATGCTACTGAGGATTACTATTTATGTAACTGTAACTTCCTTTGGACAATTTATAGTGAATAAAAACAAAATTTTACACCTGATAGCCATTTTATTAATAATGAATGATTTACAGATTATGATTACAGATTTACACCCTTTACTTAGGCAAAAAATATTGTTAATAGACTGCAAAAATTTATTGCTAACTAGACACTCAAGTTAGACATGCTTTAATACCCCCAATAGAGGTTGACTTCGTTTCATGCTTATGCTACTTCCTATCTTCTCCCGATTGTATCTTAACAGTTATATTATGAACAATTGTTTTCTTGTTTTTTTTTTTAATTTCGACTTGAATGATGCGATGGTGCACAAACAACTAGTACTTTGTCGTTGGTGTTTGTATGTCATACGTAATGAGGTTCAATTTTAGGGCAGCTGTTATGTATTATATTAATATTGATTTCCGTAAGTTAGAAAGATGAAATTAGATCAATAACCATTGAGATTCAGGTGTGTTAAGGGGCGTATTGGATTCTTGCGGGGAGCTGACCACAATAGAGTAGTATTTCTATAATTTAGTTTTACAACATCATTTATTATAAATAGAGTTAGACATCTTGGCCTACAGTTGAGGCTGTTGCATCAGTTTAAAAGTCTCTTTTAAGCGATCCAAGTGCTCTACTGCAGATTTAAAATAGACTAGAATGTTATCAAAAAGGACAAGTATAAACTTTATGAGAGAAGGACAAATATTTCATTCATCAGGCACTGGAAAGTGGCTGGAGCATTTGTTAGACCAAAAGAAATTACAGTGAACTCACCTGATGCAGTCTTTTCAATATCACTCTCTTCCATTCTCACCTGATGGTCACCTGCCATTAGGTCCAACTTGAAAAAAATAGGCTTCCCCAATTTATCCAACAATTACCCAATTAAAGTAATAGGAAACCTAGATTTTATAGGCAAGGAGTTAAGTTTCCTATAATCAATGCAGAATCTCCATGTACCATCCTTTTTTTGACTAGAAGTATAGGAGAAGCAAAAGGAGATATGCTAGGTCTGGTAATACCTGCATCCAGAATTTCAGTTATGAGCATCCAGAATTTTTCTGATTTTTGTCGAATTGAACAATCATAATGCTGCAAGTAATTGATCACTTCTACTAATCAGCAACTGTAGATGTACAGAGTTTAGATCAGAACGACACACCTGATTTGAAATCATCATTTCTTAATGAATACAACTGCGATTACTTAGATTCTTGGTTCGCTCGACTCTTCCTGATGTGCGCATCACAATAGAAGCAGTAGCTGATCAAATTTTAGGGCTCTGATACCAAATCTGTCAGGAACTATAAACTGAACATGTAGAAATGTAAGTGTTTTTGGTGTTTTTATGAGATATAACAGGAGATATAAGCTAGAAATGAAGATTCTAACAGAGATAAACAGTGTTTAGAGGTAGAAAAGAGCAGAGAAGTAGCTTGAAAAAAAAGAAAATTCAGTTATAGAGACAAACAATAGAGGGAAACAAGGGCAAGAAAGCGTTGGTGGAAATAGATTCCATTATCTGATAGTAGGTAAAATATAACATCCAAATTTATAACTACTACAGATATTTTTAGGCTCAACTGAGTTACTACTCCAGAAATGAAGTACCCTTTATGATACTATACTAATACTATCACTGCCTACACAGATCCTAAGAGAATCATAGCAGGATGTGCCCTATGATGCAAGTAATCCAATCCTCTAGCTGTTCTGAGTTGATTTTTTGTCGAATTGACCAACTTGACTACTCTGCCAGCTTAAGAAATGGTCACGCAAGATCATTTCTTCATTAAATCACACAGAACTGTCCTCTGAAGACCACATAATTTCGCTATTGTCACACTGTATCCTCTCAGCTCCACTAGATTGACATGAGGAAAGCCGGCAATAACCTTAAATTTTGAGCAGAAGTCGCATTCCTAGCAGCAGAACAATTCTTGAACCTCCCTTACACATCTTCAGTCCCGTCAGGCAAAAATTCTTTCAACAAATTACCATATTTTCCCTCCCAAATATGTTCAACATCAGAAATTATTGGCTGCTTTCTGAACTTCACCATAGGAAAACTTAATTAATTCTCCTCCAATTGAGTCCAAATCAGAAGGATTAGAAATAAATTTTTTCTTCCGTCTCTACACGTATCCAACTTATGTCTCATCCACAAAAACCCAACAAAAGCCATTACCAGAATCCAAAAAACCAAATTACTGAAAAATCAGAAATCATAGCCTTTCAATGTTTCTTGTTGGATTCAGACCTATGAAAAGTAAGAGCAAGCAAGAGAGCAATCAGCATCTGATGTGAACTCTCTCTATCCCTATGTGATGCAAAAAGAATCAATGCCTGCTGGTAAACCGGTCTGGAATACCGATCTGAAGAATAAGGATTTAGACACCCTCTATGGATTTATAGAGGCTTATGTGAATGCCCGGATTCTATCAATAAACCATTTCTACCTTATAGGGAAAAGGAGACCGGATCTCTCATTTTTCCACGGACCATATGAATTTCCAGAAGCTGCTACATGCATCCACCTATACCCTACACAGTCCGATGCATAATTAACTTTCCAACCAATGCATGAGTCGGAAGAACCTCATCAGTATCAGATGGTTGAGGTTCCCTAGTAGCTAGAAAACATTTTGCACAAGACTTTCTCTGCAATGAAAATTGAGTTTAAAAGCCACACGTGAATTGGATATTGAATTTTTTGGGTATTCAACAAAAACCGATTGCAATGATTGCCAGCAAGATTTAGTAAATGTGGTGGGAGACAAGGAGTTTGAGTGGAAGAGAAAGTTAGAAAGATTGGTGATTGGTCTTTCCAGAGACTGGTTCAAAAGAGGATTTCAGTATTTTTGTGCACCTCTACCTATTTCCATTATTCAACCTATGAATGATAATGAAGGCACGTCAATACACATATGGTCTAGTGTGAGGGAGCTTCACTGGTGATAGAATAGACCGGACATATGAGCTATTTATTGATGAATGAGAACTATGAAGACTTGGATAATGAGCTATTGGATTAAAGAATAAGAAAATTTAGGCAAATGCTTTAGCTGTAATATACCATTATTGTAAGTTTAATAGACTTGTGTTGCTTGAACTCATTCATTTGATAAAAAATGTCGAGGTTCTGGACCCACGAACAGCGTCATGGGTGTTGGTCACCTCATATCACTGTAATTTTTTTTCAATAATTTATGGATCCACATAAGTCTCTTAAAAGTGCATGAGTCCTACCATACGCTCAAGCTGAATTTGTATAAAATGAAATAGTGCAAGGGATAGGGCAAATATAATTCAAAGGGGTTAAGACATAAAGTAAAATGCATTTGTCTATATCCCTGGTAAAAGGAATAATTTACACTCTTCATGTTTCTTAGGCATTGATCAGTTTAAATCTATCTAATATCAGACGCTAAAAGGATACATTTCTTTGGTACGAATCAGTTTGCCAGTTGCAGGAAATACATTGAGGGGCATAACAAGTTGTCTTGGAAAGTAAAACAATGCATGGCAGGTGTGAAGCAGAAGTAGGAAAAAGTAAAGAAACAATTGATAGGACAAGAGGACTCGAACCCCGGCTAACTATACTCTATAATAATCTTATCAGCCTATCTACCCAGTTGAACTGAATTAGGTAAACCACAAGTATTTAACCAAAATTTTCGGTAGCTTACAGCTATCACATGAACATGTTTACTATTTAGCTAAAGGAAGTACTTATAAAGATATTTATAGACTTGTTTTAGATAGTGGCGATAATGATGACTGTCAATGAAGTACAATATTCTTTAATCCGATGAGATTTAAATGCGGTGGACAGTCTTTACTTTGTAGCAATCTTAAAAAGCAATTACGAGCTCAGCTCAAGAAAATGATAAAAATTGTAATCCTTTCATGAATTTGGATTTTCTCTTTTTTACTAGATCTTTCTCGAAAGCAATGCTTTATTTGTGCGGTTTACTCAGGGTACTTAAGTATATAATAATAGGAATGTAAAAGTTTTTACTTCCATTAGTTGTAACTTCATGTTGCTATAAAATTACTGAACTGGATTTTTGCTTCCTGTTTGTACATTTATGATATTAATTTTGATTGTTTCCAGTTGTGTTTACTGGTGGTTTGGATATTTCTGTTGGAGATAGTCTATCTAAGGTTGAGTACCTGGATTATATAATATATTTACCTTGAAAATTGTAGATGAAATGATGGTATATATTTTTTGTAACAGGACATCCAAATGACACTTCGGGAAGAAATTAAGAGTGCATGTGATTATCGTCCATTCGAAAAGTGTGACTACATAGCCAGAGTTTCTAATGAGATATGCTCCAAAAAACTAGAATACCTCGCAGCACAGTTGGACAATATGAAACAAACAGTTGATGAATATCATGATGCTGATGCAGTATGAAGTTGCCCACTCTACAAATGGCTAATTCGAGCAGTTAATTGAAATCATTTTTGGTGAAGCTGATTCTAATAGTTAGATGAATTCCATTTGTTCAAGCATTCTGCTAAAGTTTGTAACTGTAGGAAAGTCGCAATGCATTTCATTTTCACTGTATGATTTTCTTTGTTATTGACATTTTCATCCAATCTTTATAATAAGCCACTCTAGCTAATTATTTCATCCTCCAATTTTTCTTATGTTTTAGACTTGTGAAAGATTTTATCATACTGGCTAATTGTCAACAGGATTATTTGGAAGAGTACTATTTCAAAAGGCAAAGTGCATTTGACTTGAAATATTACAAACTGTTTTTTTCTTTAAAGTGGTCCAGTGTGAGCTTAATTGTCTTTGTTGTGAACTGACATATACAGATGCAAAATTTCATCCTAAATTTAAATTTTGATAAATGAAAAATAATTACTTGTCATTTTGAAGTATCTATTTGTCAAAAATATTTCTTATTAAATGTAAATGTATGGGCTTGCATAATAAGATGTAAAAGTTTTTTCAAAAAAGAAATGATATATACAGATGCAAAATTAAAAAAAATACAATATAATATAAAGACTTTAGAATAACAAGAGAACAGAGAATATAAATTTAAATAAGGTAGATTTAAAATTATTATTATCTATAATCTTTTATCATAAAAATGAAAAGTATTTAAAAAATTGTAATTCATATCTTAAAATATTTCAAAAGTTGAAAACAATACAATGGCTGGGAACTTCGTTTTGTGGCTCCATGGTTTAGATGATTGTGGTCATGCTAATCAATATATCAAGAACCACTTCACTGGCTCCATGATATTTTTGGCATATTTGAATGAATAATTCAATTTTATGATATATTTATTCAAAATCTTCCAAAAATATCACAAAACGCCACTACTTTTGGGTTTCTCCACATAGACCCATAAATAGTGACGTGGGGTATATATATATTTTTTTGTTCTTTTCCTTTTTCTCCCCGTTTGTGACTTGTATGTATTATTTTGCAAGGTAAAAAATTTTTTCTAGAGGTCATGTTTTGAGCTCCAATATTAAATTTTAGAAAATTATTTTGATTTAATTTTTTTTAAAAAAAATATTTTGGTTTAATTTTTTTTTGTTGGTTAGTGATGTAAACCTATTTTTAGTGCATATTTTTTATTTTAATCAAAATTTGTATATATATGACTTTTATAACTTCAAAAAGGGTGTCATACTAGACGAGTGTGCATTTTTAACGTGATGGCATATTTTTGAATGCTCATATTTAATTCCCAAAAAATTATACTCGTTTAATTCTTTTTTTGTTGAGTAGTGATTTAAACCTATTTGTACTATGTATTTTTTATTTTAATTTTATTTTTTTTGTACGGTTTTAGTTGCTTGGAAAAGTGTATCATGGGGGAATATATTTTTTCTTGTCGAGGCCTCATAATCAAGAATTTTAGCATGTGGTTTCTACTGTGTACTCACGGGATACCTAACTCAATTGCTGATAATGGATACTTAACTTGAAACACAAATTTCATCACATTACATCAGTTACATAATAACACACAGGTGAAAAAATGTGCCTACTTCGATACACAATAATAACAGTTATTGTGTTACATAATAACAGTCAAATAGAACACCTTACATTGTCCAGAGACTACGACAACACGATACATAAATAGCAATGAGTACGATTCAACAATACAAATATTAAAAACCAGCAATATATGAACCAAATTATTCATCTGTATAATCGGAGTCATCATCATCTTCATTAATGTTCCAGCTATGGACTCGATGAACGCCTTCATTCTCTGCAATTCCCTTGTTGCCTCCTCATTTTCACGCTGCAACTCACGAATTGCTGCACAGTAGGCTACATTCTCTATGGTAATTTCTTCCCTAAGATTTTCAATGAGAACTGCTGCACGGGGTTCAAGCGGCTCTTCGATCCAATATTCATAAATGCAAACATCGTCGGGATATTTGATAAAACGCCTGGTTGCGTCAATACCCTTCCAGTAATGCGCTACAATAGCTGTTATTTCACAAAAACAATTATCCAAATTTGGGAGTGAAGACATAATTACTTTTGACGAGTGTGACTTCATGAGGCTGTAACTCTCTATTTATAAGTGTTTGGTAAAGAGTAAATTATTTTTTATGTTATCACAACTGTGAAACTACATTGAATGACAATTCACGTGCTAAACATACTATACAATTACAGTTCATATTTTAAAACTTAATTGTGACTTGTCATTGTTGCTCTCACCTGCATTATTTTCAAAATTATAGATTCATTGTCTGCTGTAAAGTGACATCGATACAAGTACATGCAATGACTTTATTTCATTTAATCTGAAAACAGTGAATTTTTTTATCAAAGACTTATCTTTTCCTCTGTATTTCGTTTATATGATTTGACTTGTCATTACTGTTTTTTATGTGTCCTTCCACTTGAACTTTTTCAGTGTTTATCTCAAATTATTGAAAATGCTTGCATGTGGTTTCTACTGTGTACTCACGGGATACCTAACTCATTTGCTGATAAGGGTCTATAAATTATTTTCATACTGCTATTAATAAATTAACTGACTTGTCAAATTACACAGTTTTTCCAACTTTTGCTGCATTTGAGAAGACTACTCATTTATTTTTTTTGTATTCAAACTGTTATTTACAGAACTTTTATGTAACCTGTCATAATTTCCTTCCCATTTCATTATTTCGTTTTAATTTATGGATGTACTATTTCACACAATTGTAGGACCAATTTTAGACGGTACAAATTGCTATGTTTTTTAGTTTTTTTTGAAAATGAGTTACAGTCTTGGTGATATTATTTTGATATTCAAAATAATATTGTACTCTATTATTTTGATAGAATATATACAAATTTTTATTATGATATTATACTTTATTATTTTGAGATTTTGAAATTATTATGATAAATTTCAAAATGATCTGATTACGCAGATAGTGTGTGAGTGTATGATAAATTTCTTATGAAGTATTGTACGAATTCATTGTCACGTAATTGTTATGTTTTCATATAAATGTCTTATTACTTGCAATTAAAAATCATAAAATGGATAAGGGTAAAAAAAGAGCATCTTCTAGCACATCTAAGTCCATTTGGCGTCAGCTCAGTATCGCGGAATGTATCGGTTGCGGAAAGAAAATAAAAGAAGCTGAGAGCGCCATAAAGATGAAAAAGAAGGTGAATCAAGAAATTTTGGGCATGATAAAAGCTGATAAAGAAAAGATTCTAAAGGTTTACAATGATAGGTCCTGCATGGAGGATGAACGCATACGTCAGATCGATGAAGTGTATAAAAAATACGACAAAATGGAAATTAACTTGATTAAAAGAGAAAATAGTGAAATTGCATGGTATGTTGAAGGTCATGAGGCCTGGTGTGAAGTTGGAGAAGATGAAAATGAAAAAGAGGGAGATGTTGTGGAGAGTGCAGGATGTGATGAGGATCAATATGTTGTTAACCTTTCTTATTTTTAAGTAATCCTGTGATGTTTGTTGTATAATTTGAGTAACAATGTGAAGGCCTAATTGAAATGTTTGTTTAGAATGTGATACAACTGATAGTAGTTCCACATTTGTAAGCTTGAATGTACAGCACAATAAATAAACTTTTGCATGTAATGTTCAAAATAGCATGATAGAATACTTAGATAATACAAATGACAATTGTACTACAACATGTAATGTGAAAGATAATTGGTGAAAAGTAAGACAAGAAAATGCAATAATGCTAAGAAATGAGCAACTACAAGTTCACGTTGTTAAGTGTGGGCGCCTTGGGCATTTCTTGCTACGCTTGGTGTGACCTTCTTGGTTGCATACACTACATTTCTTTCCTGACCGCGGACCATCAATCTCCATTCGGATCCGCACCGATTAGCTCTTATCTCCATGTTTTTTCTTAAGTTTTTTCAATGACTCATCCGACACTAACTTTCCATAGCCTTGTCAAGGTAGGGGTAATTCGTAGTTCCAGTATTCAGTTGGTTGCAACGGATAAATCATTGGACGGTACAAGTTCTCCATTGTCTGGTTATTATGGCAGTTTTAAATGAAATGATCCCAACTCAATCCATCTCTTATACAACCAACCATTGTGTGAGAGCACATCATATGATGGGACGCCCATTTTCCACACGTGCACGTACGGTCATCCAGGTTGACAACTTGGGTTTTACCTCCCTTTACCCTTCCCTTAGTAGTCGTGTACTGATGTGTAACTATTTTCAAGATCCCATGTACACGATGAAAAGTAATAACCGTATGTCTTGTTGCCTTTGAATTTTTGATAACATAGCGGTTGAACGCGCACATAACTGTTGACCCTGTTGCAGACCGTCATCCACTATATTTCGATGTGTTTCAATAATTGTGACCACCTTATAAAAGAGGTACTCCATCATCGCTGTTACCGGAAGGAAACAAGCCCTTCTTATGTTGCCGTTGAAACCCTCAAGCATGTTTGTGGATGTTTGACCATAGCGAACACCAGTGTCGTGGGAAAATGTCCACTTCTCCACGGGTATTCTGGTAAGATAGTCCGGGGGGGGGAATTTCACCAATCCTTGCCATGTATGCGTCATGTTTCGAGACTTACGTGGTTGTTCCATCTTTCCACATCAATTTTTTTAGTTCACCATCAGGGTGATGATGGCAATATTTGCTTCTGACATGGAGTAGACAGAACCTATGGATTCCTAATGGCTCAACAAATCCGTTTTGAGGGTCTCGTATTGCAGAGATAATACTGGCTGCACGATCGGAGATGATGCACACGCCGGCCTTTTAGCGACAAACATGTCTTCGAATACGTTGCAAAAAGCAAGACCAGTTCTCGTACGTCTCCTAATCAACCAAGCCATAGCAAAGAGGAAAAGTGTGGTTGTTCAAATCTACGACCAAAGCAATAAGCAGCCTGCCCCTATATTTTCCCTTCAAGAAAGTCCCGTCTATTGAAATCACAGGATGCGCATGTTGCCACCCGTCCATCATTGCCTTCAAACACCAAAAGATTCCCTTGCATATGTACGTGCCCCGTTCCTCTGCATGAGGCACGACATCGATCTCAGCAATGGTTCCAGGATTTGTCATCATGATGGATGTAAAAAACATGGGCAGAGCTTGGTATGTTGTAGCCCAACTGCCATAGACTTCCCCAATGGCTATTTTCTTACCTCCCTACTATATGGTTGTGCTCGTTGTTGATAAGCAGAATAATGGTTTTAATGGGTATTTATGGTGTATCTATTACCTATTTCACATATTACATTAAATGTCAAAATATTTCCGTACCAAATATGTAGCGAAGTTGAATAGTTATGTATGTCAAATTGCTTACAAGTGGTTTCACAATCCGCGAAATCATTCTTGCAGATAACTTCTTGTGATCTTGCAATGGCTGATCAACCATGAATTTGTGTTCCTCTCTATTCACATTTATCCTCTAGTACCCAGAATCATGCATGAAAGTAGCTGTCATCCTCCAGTTACAATCCTCCTCCCGACACTGTACAACGAGCTTTGCTTTGTTACTCTTTATCGTTATATATGTACGATCAGTGGAAATATATGCACGCCTCACTGCCAACAAGAGGGTGGCTTTATCACGGTAACACATTCCTTCACTCAGTTTCCCCTGATCGAGGTCTTCATCAGCATACATATCATTAAGGTTATCTATTATTTGGGATATATATTTCTCTGTTCGAAACCATGGAACCCTTGGAACATGATGCTCTTCCCCAACTACTGGAAATATGCTAGAAATTTCTTCATTCCTCTCTAAATTCCCTTCCCTTTCATCGCTGCCTAAAGATTCTTCTTCATCATCATCATGAAGGTGAAATTTTTCCTCACTAGATGAATTGGCTACAGCTTCATCTTGTGCAGGATTAAATGGCTGGACGACAAATGATCAACCAGGGTCCAATTGACGGGAAATTACTTAATCAACAAAATACACATCGTTCACAGATTGTCTGGGTTGGCACGGTACACATTCATTTCCCAATTTCCGGTTAACTTTTCAAAGTTCTTTATGCATTTTTTAAATGCATAAAATAACATTTACTTGTAGGGTAATGATGATCTTTTACGGCTCCGCTCAAATTTTAATACATACTGGGATTGTATTGAGGCTAATCCACTACCACAACTATCCTAGATGCCATAAGAGAAGCTGGTTTTATGGGTGTTCTGGTAATTGGGAGTATGAGACATGATGCTGGCCTCATATCGGCTTTTCTTGATCGATGGCACCCGGAGACTCATACTTTCCATCTCCGTTTTGGCGAGGCCACTATGACACTTGAGGATGTTTACTACATATTAGGGATGCACAGTGTCGGACGTCCCGTATTACCTATTCCAGGGGATCCAGGTGCATTATTATTACATGAGCTTCTTGGTTCGTTATTTCGGTGATTGTTCACGTTTACACTCAGCTACTGGTCCTGATCATGAGCTTGAGCTACTATACCACACACGTGCACACTTGCTTCTGCTCATTGCTTCTACTGTGCCGAATTATAGTGGTTACCGCATGCCTCTGAACCTCCTCCCATTTGTGCGCCACGTGGCTCAGATTAGTACTTATAGCTGGGGCAGTGCATGTCTTGCTTATCGTTACCGGCGCTTGTGCTCAGCCAACATTGGATATAAGACCAAGCTATGCGGGTTCATGACATTATTACAGGTACATATACACCCAACATACTTCATATTGTAGGGTGTATTATCCATGTGTACTGTAGGGGGCATTACACATACTTCATGCATACTATTAGGTGCTTTATCCATACTTCATACTTCATGCGTACAAGAAATATTTATTTTTCGAATGCATATGTGGTCCAGATTTAGATATATGAGCATTGTACTACTTTAACTCCTAGACAGCGAGACACTTATTTGATGAAGCATCCCCGTGCTCTTAGGTATGTTAAATTAACTATGACTCTTTCTTTAATATTCAGAAATATTGCAACCATGTCATTAACACAATATATTTTGCTTCAGGTGGATGGTCCCATTGGATGGTACGACTGTGTAGACACATTTTTTACGTGACATTCGTTATGACCTAGATACCATGTCTGAGGATCCTTCAGGTGGAGGCCCTCCGATGATTGCGCGGTTGAGGCAGGAGGCATCCCTGAGCTTGAGCTTTCACTGGCCTAGATACCATGTATGAGTGCACCTTGTCCCCTCATTTACTTGATATGAGTGGAGTGGTGCTACACTGATAGGGTCACGAGACAGTTTGGATACTTACAGCAGGTCCCTACTGAATCTCCGCTTACAGACCATGATTTTTTCCATAGGGGTCAGAGAGGATGGCCTTTTCAGTTCAGTAGGGTGCGTGAGCTGTGGGAGTCACATCACACTATCGTGCATGCCGTGCTTGGGCCACCATCTTACAGACGTACTCGCATACCTATGTGCGCAGTTGAGTATCCTCAGTGGTACGATAGAGTCACTAGACATTTTATGATCAACCCCAGGATTTGGAGGGACCAACAAGGATTCCAGGGGTCGCAGGGGCACCTACGCGTGGCTGTAATGCTGGTGGGTCTTCCTGGGGGCAGAGCTCTTAGAGCCATGATGTTGGTACATCAACTTTTGGCCACACTACTCAGGCCCAGAGCCCTTATGTCGGTACATCTACTATGGGCCACACTACTTAGGCCCCTTATGCTATTCCTAGTGCTTAGGCTGCTGGATCTAGTTAGGGTCATTCTACTTAGAGCGATTACGGTTATGTGGTTCAGGCTTTTTCACATCCTACATACGATTTCCCACCCGAGACATGTGGTTCAGACTTTTCTTTCCAGACCCCGGCCAGGGGGTTCGATCCTTGGTTAGTACATGATACCTCCTCACAGAGATTTGAGCAGGGCGTCAGATGCATACAGCCCCGGTCATGCAGGAGGCGGATATGGAGGATGAGAGTGATGAGCAGGATGACAACGATAAGGAACCTGATCCTCCTGTAGAGCTGAAGCAACAACTCCGTAGAGCAGTGAAAGGAAAGGGAATGCTATGCCACACCGGCGGGAGGTTCTGTGGCTGATCAGTAATATTTCTCATGTTTCCAGACTTGTTGTTTTTATTATGCCATATTTTCATTACGTATTCAGTTCAGACTTATTTTTATTAGTTCTGGTCACTTTCAGACTTGTTGTTTTTATTATGCCATGATCTAGTCACTTCCGTTTACGGTATTACTTTCCAAAGTGCTTGGTAAATAAAATTCAAGTTTAAAGATATTAAAACTTTCACATACTGCAAATAACGTTACATGGAAAGCATAGAAAACTAAAATAATACATCAATGAAAACAGAAAAAAGAAATGAAAATAAAATGATAACATGACCACCATCAACGCTACACTTTTTCATGGGTCCGCAAGGTTAACATAATACTCATCATACTCTCCATCCGCAACCTCCTCTTCCTCGCATTTCTTGGCATCCTCGATTTCCCTTAATTCTTGAGCCTCTTCCGTAGCTGCAACATGCGGTGCTATTTCATCATATTCTCTTTCAATCATCTCCTCCTACATTCGATGGTACTTATCATGGAGTCCTTCCTTCCCACGAACAAATTCCACTTTAGTAATGAAACATTATTTATAAGACTTCTCAAGTTTATCCGATTCTTCTGTGAAGGCATCTATCAATTGAAAGTTCACCGGTCCAAATCCATAGAACTCATCATGATTTGGGACCCAGTATTTACCCTTTCTCTCTTCTCTAGCCTTCATCCTTCGCATTCTTCTTATGAAATCCTCTTGGTCGTATGCGGCTCGCTTCTTAGCCTTTTCTTCTTCAATCAATTTCTTCTTAGAAACTTTATTTTGCTTCTTTGGACGCGTACCTGAGAACAGTGTTGTAGAGGTTGCAATTTATTTCCCCTTATCCATTTCCAAGATTTTACTTCAATATGAGAGATTGTTGGGGTTTTGGGTTACATAGAAGGATATATTTATAAGCCAAACATGTGGTTGTAATAGGAGATTGAAGATATTAATGGGATAAGTTTACACGTGACTTTTGGCCTAATACCGGGCTTTCATCTGTATACCATAAAGACACGAAATGACTTGACATTGATATAAGTAAATTCAATGCCTTTATTTCATTTCATCTGCAAAAAGTGAAAACTTTTATCAAATAGTTATATTTTTCTCTATATTTCATTTATATGATCTGACTTGTCATTGTTGTTTTTCATGTGTCCTTCCACAACATCCTTTTCAGTGTTTATCTCAATATTATTGAAATTGCTTGCATGTGGATGAACTATTTCACACACTTGCAGTATTACTTTCAACAGTTTCATGAATGTCCTTCCCATTTCATAGTTCCATTTTCAATTTCTGGATGAACTATTTTACACACTTGCAGTGCCATTTTCAAACGGTACAAATTACTATGTTTTCTATTTTTTTGAAAATACTTTTATTTTTAATGCTCACAACACACTAAATGTACGTCTACATCAAGCAAAGAACATTTTTATAAATTATGTACCAATATACTTCTAAAATTCTTGATTATGAGGCATCGTCAAGAAAAAATATATTCCCCCAAGATACACATTTCCAAGCAACTAAAACCATATATTTTTTTTAAAATTAAAATAAAAAATACATACTACAAACAGGTTTACATCACTACTCAACAAGCAAACAATTAAACCAAGATAATTTCTTGGGAATTAAATATGAGCATTCAAAAACATGCCCCCACGTTAAAAATGTACACTCGACTCGCATGACACCCTTTTTGAAGCTACAAAAGTCATATATATACAACTTTTTGATTAAAATAAAAAATATGCACTAAAAATAGGTTTACATCACTGTCCAACAAAAAAAAATTAAATCAAATATTTTTTTTAAAATTTAATATTAGAGCTCAAAACATGACCTCCAGAGGTTTTTTTTACCTTGCAAAACAATACGCACAAGTCAGAGGAAAAGAAAAAGAACAAATATATATATATATATATATATATATGGCTAAAGTTCCACAGCCACGGTTGGCTTCACGTGGTGGGAGCCAACAAAAAAAGGTTTCCGCAATGAAACAATGCGGAAGACTTCCGCTATGATACATTGCGGAAGCTTCCGCAATGAAACAATGCGGAGGACATCCGCTATGATGCATTGCGGAAGCCGCATTGATACAATGCGGAAGCATTTTTTTTTTAATTATTTGTTTAAATAATATGTGCTTTAAATGTGTTTCTGATTTAAATATATTTATAATTTAAAATAAAAATAATATTTATATTTTAATACGTCCCTCGAACTAATATGATGGTGTAAGCAAGGGAAGTGGTTCTTTTTTTTATTTTAAATTTTATTCAATGTTTAATTCAATATAAATCTCTTTATTAAATTTTATTAAGTACTTTATTTTTAAAAAAAATAAAAATCAAACATAAGACTATAAATTCAAATTTATTTATCATCAAATTTAATAATGAAGATTTAAGTGTTGAAGATAACATTAAATATTCAATATTAGAAATTTCAAATGAAATGATATAACTTACTTATAGACATTGTACTCCATTTATACTTATCAAGTGCTTAATATATTTTCTCAACAAAATATTATTTATTTATTTATTCACATACCTATATATTATAAAAAACAAATTAAAATTAAGTATTATATGTTTAGACATTTTTTTAAATATTTAATGTATTTTTTTCATCAAAAAGGCAAAATATATAATAATAATTACAAAAAAAATTAATTTATTGATATAAAAAATTTATGTAATATTGACAAGTAATATGAATGTTATTATGAATTTTAATTTTTTTTACTAATTATTTTCTTCACAAAAAAAATCAAAAAATAAACAATTATCAAAATTGCTTCCGCAATGAACCATAGCGTAAGCTTTAGCTTCCGCAATGAATCATTGCGGAAGGATTTAATGTTTTGACAATTTCTGCGCGTTTTAGTGCATGGGTTGGCTGAAGCATTAAATACACCTTCCACAATAATTTATTGCGGAAGTGTGCATTAAATTTGCCTTACCAGCTTTGTTTTTTTGCTTTGTAAACCCAATTTCACCATTTTTCTCTATCATTTTTCAATTTGGAGCCAAAAAGAGGTAAGTTTTTCTTTACTATTTTTAATGGCATCTCATTTATTTAATTATTCAAGTTCATCTAGTGAGCATGACGATTTTGATTATTTTACACCCGTTGGGAAAAATCCGGTATATCGTAAGCTTATTATAGATGATGTTAATGAATTGATAGATGTTGATAATTATAAATGTAAGAAAAAATTGGATATGGATGATGATGATATTGAGTATATGGAAAAAAAGAATATGGAGGATGATGATATTGAGTATATGGAAAAAGAGAAATATCATAAAAAAAAGAGGGAGATTGTAAGGGAAAAGGAAAAATGAATGATGATGATTTTTGTAGAGAAGAGAAAATGAATATAAGTGATGATGATGTTGATGACGATGATGGAGATGATGATATGAGTTTTGACAAAAAGTTTCGGTTTTTCAAAATCAAATATGAATAGTGTTGTGCCTTGCGTTGGTATGTTTTTTTAACACTTTGGATGAAACCGAAATTTTTTATAGAGATTATGGTAGAAGTGTTGGATTTGAGATTATTATTAGGAGTACTCATAGACATTCACGGGGTAATGGAATCTCCTCTCGTTTGTATATTTGTCGTAAGGGTGGAAGACTAGGTTCTAGTACGAAATTGGATGTTGATGATGAAAGAAAGGAAAAAAGAAGGATTAGAGATGTAATTCCGAGAACAAATTGTAGTGTTCGAATGTGTGTCACTTATAGAGTTAAAAATGATAAATGGGAAGTAACTTTGGTTAAATTAGAGCATGATCATGATATGGTAACCTCGGATAAAGTACAATTCATGCAAAGGTCCAAAAATACAGATCCGGTTACCCGAGCATTGCTTGAGTTATTTGATAAATCAGGCATTAAAACCGCTAAAGCGATGAGATTTCTTGGTGAAACATGGGGTGGTGTGGAAAAACTTGGATTTTCTAATCAAGATGTTCGTAACGTAATTTGTGATATTCTACGACGGGTGTTCGATTTCGGTGATGCGGGGAGTGGGATGGCATTGCTACGACAATTGAAAGAAAAAAGTTTTGGAAACTTTTTCTATCGAGTTGATTTGGATGAAGAAAATAGAGTTAGAGGTTTGGTTTAGGTTGATCATCGATCATTGAACGCATACACGAATTTTGGAGATGTTGTTTCATTTGACTCCACATATAGGACCAATAGGTATTGTATGCCGTTTATACCAATAACCGGGGTCAATCACCATTACCAAAATATCTTGTTCGGGTTTGCACTCATGCGGGATGAGACGGAGATTTCATATAAATGGGTTTTGAAGACATGGTTGGAAGCCGTCGGAAACAAACCTACCCTCACTATTATTACAGATCAAGATATAGCATTGGGAAATGCTATTGCCGAGATTTTGCCGGATACCAAGCACATATTATGTTAGTGGCACATAAGTAATAAATTTCCCGAAAAATTATCGGCTTTGTACACACAATATCCGGAATTTAAAGGGGATTTTAATGATTGTTTGTACAAGTTGTTGTCACCCACAAAATTTGTTGGTAAGTGGGAGGTTTTGGTTGATAAGTATGGGCTCGAGGATCATTTTTGGCTAAACGATATGTATGCCATAAAAGATAAATGGATTCGTGCTTACAAAAAACAACATTTCTCCGCCGGTATGACCACCACCTCAACAAGCGAGTCCATGAATTCATTTTTTGATGAGTATGTGAAAGCTTCAACCGGGTTGAAAGAATTCATTGAGAATTCACAAAAGGCTTCGGAAACACAAATTCTTAATGAGGTTAAAGCCGACTACGAGACCGAGTATAAGGAAAGGAGATTGATATTTAATTTCGCCTTGGAAAATCATGCTTCTTCTATTTACACAAAAGAAATGTTTAGGCAATTTCAAAATGAGCTTAGAAAAAGCACATCTTATGTGGTAAATAGTTGCAAAGATGGTTCCAATTACATGTGGAAGTTGTATTTAGTTGAGAAGTATAATGTGCTGGAGAATCTTAGAAGAAGGTATCGGGTAATGGTTTCTTTGGAAGGAAATATTGATTGTGAATGTAAAAAATTTGAACATTCCGGGATGCTTTGCAAACATATCCTACGCTATCTTGACAAGAAACAAAAAACTATGATACCAACAATTTTTATCAAATCAAGATGGATGGCGAGCGCAAATAAAATTGATGGTTTTTCGCCTTATAATCCTCCTGTTCTTGTTGATGTTGGTGATTCAACAACGGCAAGGTATAGTGCTTTGTGTAAATCTTTTCAAGGTTTGGGTGCTCCTGGAAGTTGTTCAAAACCACGATACAATTACGTGATGGATTTGATTGAGAAAGGAAAATATTACGTGATTGAAAAGTTTCGTGAAGAAGAAAATAATTCAAGAATGGAGGAGGAGTTCCAAGCTACGATGAACAGATCCAATATTCAATCCTCCAATGTCACAAACAAAGGGAAGAAAGAAGGATTCGGCAAGGTATAAAAGTGGCATTGAGACGTCAACAATAAAGAAAAATTCAGGAAGGTCTAAAAGTGGTATTGAGACGTCAACTGAAAAAATCCGTTATTGCGGCTTTTGTGGTGTGGCCGGACATGATAGGAGGTGTTGTCTAAAAAACCCAAATAGAAATTTTAAATGATTTAATTCGTAATTTATTTGAATGTAGAAATTTAAATTTGGAATGTAATATTTGAATTTGGAATGTAATATTTGAATTTGGCTTTTAAATATTATTTGGTATGTATTTGAGCTATTATTTACTTTTTTTATAAGTACAAATTTTAAAAAAATCGAAGCTGAAAAATACAGGGGAGCAGAGCCCACTTCCGCAATGAATCATTGCGGAATGGTTTTGCTTCCGCAATGATTCATTGCGGAAGGTCCCCTGTTTCCCCTGTTTTCCCCTGTTTTTGCTTAGCTTCGAATTTTTGAGGAATTAACTCAATTTTAAATTTTTTAAGAATTCAATATTAAATGGGAAAAAGTCAGAAATGGTGAAAAAAATTAGTGACACTATTTTTTAATAATTTCAGTGTCTCCTCTAATTTTTGATTAATTTTTAATAAAAGTCCATTTTTTTATTTTTTCTTTATTTTTAATTTGAATTAATACAATTAAAGGAAAAAAATCAAAAAAAATGAAAAAAGTCAGAAATGGTGAAAAAAATTAGTGACACTATTTTTTCATAATTTCAGTCTCTCCTCTAATTTTTAATTAATTTTTAGGAAAAGTCCTTTTTTTTTATTTTTTCTTTATTTTTAATTCTAATTATTACATATTATTCAAGGAAAAAATCAAAATAAAATGGAAAAAAATGAGAAATGGTAAAAATAATACAGAAATTATTTTTTAAAATTTTCAGTGTTCCAGGCATTTTTTGTAATAATTGTAAGAGTTTTTATTATTTAATTCGAATTTATTCATATGCAGTGACCAAATTATAAAAAAATGAAATAGGGTGACCAAAGTGTGATTTTTGCAGAAGTTTCAAGCTTCCGCAATGATTCATTGCGGGTGCGACTTGCTTCCGTAATAATTTATTGCGGAAGGGTACTGAAACCTGTAAACTGCAGGTTTTGCTGTTTCTGTAGCCTGCAGTTTCCTGCAATTCCTAGTTTTCCTGTCCCTGTTTCTACGCTACAAACTCAACAATAAAAAGACATAACCATTCCAACAAATCAAACACCAATCCAAATTAACCAATCCAACAAATCAAACTCCAATCCTCATCGAAAATAATAAACATTCTAACCATTTATTCTAACATTCAAAAGCTAACCAAATCAAAAATCGAAACCAAATCCAAATCAAAAATGCAAACCAAATCCATACGAACAATTTAACCATTCTAAATAAGTTCATACCAACATGAACAATCGAAAAACTACCACAAGAACCAACATAAGTATACAAATACAAGTCCAATAAATCTTCTAATACAAATTCAAGAAATAAATCATAAACCCAAATTTCTTTGGGTCAATCCTCATGCTGAAAGATGACGAGCATGCCCCCTACGCAATTCCCAAGTAATTCGATAACGAAATGTCTCTACATCATCATATGGATGCCAGACAGCGTGCTCCAATCTAATCCCATTAAGAATGGCATCCACATACTTGCATACATAGACGCCGCAGTCAACTCTAGTATCTTGCTTCGAGCGAGCCGTAACTATAGCCATCTTCATGAATTTCTTCGTAAATCTCTGGGGGTCCAAGTAATTTAGCCAGCACGAGAGGACTTTCTCCTACAATTTCAAATAATTAGTAACAAATATGAAATAATTAAGCATGACTTTTTTTATAAGTCTTTATTAAGCATTTTATCCTAAATATGCAAATAATAAATCAAATTAAGGGCTAAAAGACATGAATTCTTTTCTATAAGTCTTTATTATGCATTTTATCCTAAATATGCAAATAATAAATCAAATTAAGGGCTAAAAGACATGAATTCTTTTCTATAATCTTTATTATGCATTTTATCCTAAATATGCAAATAATAAATCAAATTAAGGGCTAAAAGACATGAATTCTTTTTTATAAGTATTTATTATGCATTTTATCCTAAATATGCAAATAATAAATCAAATTAAGAGCTTAAACACATGAATTCTTTTCTATAAGTCTTTATTATGCATTTTATCCTAAATATGCAAATAATAAATCAAATTAAGGGCTGAAACACATGAATTCTTTTTTATAAGTCTTTATTAAGCATTTTATCCTAAATATGCAAATAATAAATCAAATTTAGGGCTAAAAGACATAAAAAAATTTTATAAGTCTTTATTATGCATTTTATCCTAAATATGCAAATAATAAATCAAATTAAGGGCTAAAAGATATGAATTCTTTTCTATAAGTCTTTATTATACATTTTATCCTAAATATGCAAATAATAAATCAAATTAAGGGCTTAAAGACATGAATTCTTTTTTATAAGTCTTTATTATGCATTTTATCCTAAATATGCAAATATTAAATCAAATTAAGGGTTGAAACACATGAATTCTTTTTTATAAGTCTTTATTATGCATTTTATCCTAAATATGCAAATAATAAATCAAATTAAGGGCTAAAAGACATGAATTCTTTTCTATAAGTCTTTATTATGCATTTTATCCTAAATATGCAAATAATAAATTAAATTAAAGGCTAAAAGACATGAATTCTTTTTTATAAGTCTTTATTATGCATTTTATCCTAAATATGCAAATAATAAATCAAATTAAGGGCTGAAACACATGAATTCTTTTCTATAAGTCTTTATTATGCATTTTATCCTAAATATGCAAATAATAAATCAAATTAAGGGCTGAAACACATGAATTCTTTTTTATAAGTCTTTATTAAGCATTTTATCCTAAATATGCAAATAATAAATCAAATTTAGTGCTAAAAGACATGAATTTTTTTTATAAGTCTTTATGATGCATTTTATCCTAAATATGCATATAATAAATCAAATTAAGGGCTAAAAGACATGAATTCTTTTCTATAAGTCTTTATTATACATTTTATCCTAAATATGCAAATAATAAATCAAATTAAGGGCTTAAAGACATGAATTCTTTTTTATTAGTCTTTATTATGCATTTTATCCTAAATATGCAAATAATAAATCAAATTAAGGGCTGAAACACATGAATTCTTTTTTATAAGTCTTTATTATGCATTTTATCATAAATATGCAAATAATAAATCTAATTTAGGGCTAAAAGACATGATTTTTTTATAAGTCTTTATTATGCATTTTATCCTAAATATGCAAATAATAAATCAAATTTAGGGCTAAAAGACATGCATTTTTTTTATAAGTCTTTATTATGCATTTTATCCTAAATATGCAAATAATAAATCAAATTAAGGGCTAAAATACATGAATTCTTTTTTATAAGCCTTTATTATGTATTTTATCCTAAATAAGCATAAACTCCTTTTTAAGTCTAAATATGCAAAGATTAGAGGTTACCATGAAGTAATACTGGACGGAGTAAAGCATCTTGAAATTACTGAAGGGCCCATCCTCACGAAGTGGATCAACTAATAGAACTTTCATCTTGTTCAGGTCCACAATAAACAAGATCCAATGACCTCCAGTACATGTAGGAAATAAAGCATAATCACATAACTGGATATCTGGCCCTTGAAATTGCCTATGGTAGGTCTTAAAGAAGTCAATCTGTTTAGCAAGCTCCGCTCCTGTCTTCTTGTATGGATCCATCTGTAAAATAGACGTCAGTAATAACACAATTCAAGAAATAATAGACATTTGTAATTAAAGAGAGGTAGGTATTAGATGTTAGTACATTCAGATTTGTGCTTAAATTCTTTGTCTGGTACATGAGGAAACTAGGAGCAATGAAAAACGTAAGGCATATGTCATAGCCTATTTGTATATTCGAGGATTTAACTCAATTCAAATAAGAATGTAATAAGTAAATAGTGGATCTACCGTCAAAGAGATCTCGCAAAGTAACATCTGTCAAAGGATTCAGAAATAAGGTTCATCTACAGACTTGAGGAGTTAATTCACTGGAAGAAGTTCAAGAAATTGATCAAGCCTCAATGATATAAATCAAGGTTGTGGATTTAATCAAGTGACAGAGATCTCGTCAGGGTATCAAAGAATTACAAGGATTTAATCTGAAGAAAATCAATTATCAAAGTCAAAACATGAAGAAACGTCATGGAAGTTAGTCACTCATGAACCAGACAGTACATTGAGTGTCAACATTGAAGTGGTGGAATTGATTCATAATTCTCAGTGATTTCAGAAGATTTTCAGAAGAATGGTTGCTGCTCAAGATTAGTATTAATTCTCTATTAATTAATTAAGTCATATAATTTAATTAAGAAAATAAATTATATCTGCAAAGATTAATTTATTGATTAATTGAATTAATTGGTTAATTAATTCTGAATTAATATTATGCATTTTTCAGAAATGATTTTGAATTAATATTCAAGATTAAATCAGCAAGACAAATATTTGAACTGGTATGACAATTGGATTGTCATACCGAAAGTCTTTCCAAGCCTTTTTAGATAGTCCTACCGAAAGTTACACTGGGAGCAGATAGTCTTGCTAGTTCAATCAGATTGTCATGCTAGTACAACAGATAGTCTTGTCGAAAGTCATGCTAGCTCAACTGATTGTCATACCGAAAGTCTTTATAGTTCAACAGATTGTCTTACTAGCTCAAGGGAATTGTCATAGCAGCTATGGGATTGTCATTCCAGTTCAATGAGAGTCTGTTGATTGATTTAAAAAGAAACGAAGCATCAGACATTCTTTTTATCAATATAGAACACAAGTCAACAAACAAGAACTCAGCAGAAAAGAGAAGCAAAATATTTCATCCTTCATCTGCAAACTTCAAGATCATAATTTCTAGTTTGTAAAGTTAAATCCAATCAACTAGAAATCATTCTCTTGTTCTTGTGTAACTATCTAGCGGATCAAAATCCCTAGAACTTAATCTCAAATTGCGTTTAGCATTTGAATCTTTTTATTACAAAAATAGAAAAAGTTCATGTCGAATTTATTCTAGATTTGTGATAATTAATTTGAGATTAATTCCTTGTAATCGATACAGTTGTTGTAACACCTTTCAAGTTAAATAATATTCTTATTTAACTTGAATTTTGTTTCACATTTTTATTCCGCATTTAATTCGATTATTCGGTACTGTTTGTATTCAACCCCCCTTCTACAAACACATTGGGACCTAACAATTGGTATCAGAGCCTTCTGATTAACGAACAAATCAAGATCCTAGACTTTTGTGATTTTTCAACTCCTTGAATTTTTATTTATTCAAAAATTCATAATGACTTCACAAAAAGTTGGAACCGTTAAAATTCCACTATTTGATAAAGAAAATTATATCATGTGGAAGAAGAAGATGCAATTATTTTTACAAGTTGCAAATCCCAAATATCTGAACTTGTTAAAGAAGGGTCTAAAAACTCCGATGGTTATTGAACCAGAGGTGATAGTAGATGATATTGTGATTACCAAAGCTAGAACCTATATAAAAGAGCCTGAAGATTTTACTCCTGCTGAAAAGGAAGAAGCCTCCTTGGATGCCAGCCTTCAATTAATATTAATTAATTCCCTTGATCCCTTGATGAACAGACATGTGATGAACTGTAAAAATTCCAAACATATGCGGGAAACTATTGAGGTGATTAATGAAGGCACAGAGGAAGTTAGGGAGAACAAGTTGGAGATCCTAACCTATGAGTATGAACACTTTAAATCCAATCCAGGAGAAGGAATTACTGAAGTGTTTGAGAGGTACAATGCATTGATCAACAACCTGAACATAAATGGAAAATATTATTCAATCAGGGAGGTCAACAAAAAGTTCCTTTTAACACTGCCAACTCATCTTGAACATAGAATCACTGCCATTAGAGAAGCTAGAGATCTGAGTGAGATTTCTCTGGGTAGACTCTATGGTGTGTTAAAAACCTATGAGTTGGAGCAGATTCAGCAGAAGGAAGTCTACGGGAAAGATAGAATAGTCAGCACATCTACTGCTCTTGTAGCTGAAGGTCAACAACAAAAACAATCTCAACAGTCGGAAAGAATGGTACAGTATTCCAAGGCTGAGGAAAATGTATTAGTAGCAGAATATGATCCTCCTACTACAAATCAATCCAGTGATGATTTTTAATCATTGGAAGAGCTGGAGCAATTGGAAGATGAGTCAATGGTCCAAATTGTCAAGAGATTCTCCAATGTCAGATTCAAGAGAAATCCCAAGTTCAAGTACAAGTCCAACTACAACAAATTCCAGAAAGGTGGATCTTCATCCTCTAACACCAGCAGTGGTGGATACAAAACAGGGATGGTTGATCGGAGCACCATTAGATGCTATAACTGCAATGAGTTGGGACACTTTGCCACAGAATGTAGGAAGCCAAAGCAAGTAAGGAAGAACTCTTATGATTCAAATCAGAAGAGTAACTCTGAAAGGGCTTATCTGGCAAATGGAAGAAGCTGGGATAAAACTGATAGTGAAGATGAAGAAGAAGGGAATCTTGCTCTTATGGCTATTGATGGAAAAGCTTCATCGTCAAGAAAAGAGTTAAAATATACTGATGCTGAATTAGTTTATCATCTAGGAGGTAACTTAGATTGTGCTCGTCGTGATAATAAACTATTAAGTTTACATATCAAAGACCTTGAGAAAGAGGTCAATGAATTAAGACTTGTGCACATGAATCAATACAAGTTAAAAGAACAAGTATCTTTTCTAGAGAATAGAGTTGACTGTTATAGAAAACTTGAAACTATTCTCAAAGACAAGATCATCGGTCTTGAGACTAAGGTTAGAGCCTACTTCAATTCTTGTTCGAAGGATAAAGAGTTCTACAGTAAGCAAGCTGTTAATCAAACATCTGGAATAGGTTATGATTACAATGCTGCTATTGGAGAATTAGGCATAAACTCCCCTCCTCATGTCTGTGCTAAGGGAGGGAAGTACCACATGTGCTTAAGGGTGTTGATGAACCCCTCTATAAAGCATCAATTGCTGAACCATTTGATGCGACCTCTTCTGTTATTCAAGAAGAAATACGTGTTGAAGATCTTGCTAATGAGAAGGTTGTTTCCAAGTCGAGTGTGTCGAAAGTTCCAGTCAAAGTTGTGAAAGCAACTGAGACTAACTCAGACACACATGAGTTGGATAACAAAAATGCCATGTCTACCATGCATAAATTTCCTGCTATTAATATCTCTCATATAGTATGTGGTGTTTCTAATTGTATGTCTTGTGCTTTTAATATGATGTATGCTTATTTTAATGATAAGCATGTTTCTAATGATAAGACTACTCCTCGTCAGCATGTGAATAACAAGAAGCATGATAGGTCTAAGACTACTAGTCCTTCTAAGGCTAGAAAGGAGACATTTGTGCCTAAGCCTAAACAGAAATTTGTTAAGGCTGTTTATAAGGTCAAATGTTCAGTCATTGAGAAAGTTGAGACCATTAAAGTTAAAAATGTTGTTTTGCCTGACAAAGGACAATTCTACAAGTATGCCGGGCCCAACCAAGTTTGGGTTCCGAAGAAGGTCTAATCCATTTGTAGTGCAGGGCATTAAACAGGTGGAACCGGTAGTGTGGATTCTTGATAGTGGATCATCAAGACATATGACCGGAGATAGAGCCCTGCTATCAAATGTGGATTGAGAAAGCTGGCCCCCTGGTTACCTTTGGAGATAACAACAAATGTTTATCTGAGGGATATGGCTGTTTGTAAGCTGATAATGTTATCATTGAAAATTTGTATATTGTGTTAGGTTATTATCAGGAAGCAGTATCTAACATATAGCACCAGTGACGAGACTTGAGAATATTACGATATATCACGCACCTAATGCACATTACACTTGGAATTGGACTCTAGTAAGATGTGTACAAGTGTATTCCTGGTTGGTGAGTCAAAAGAGGAAGTCAGTGCACCACAGTTCATGGATTTTGAAGCTGCAGATCTATTGGACTATGCAATCTCTTCTTCACAATCTCACTTCAGGTTGGTATGAACTAGTGTACTACTCAAGCAATCGTCAAGAACATGGTATGACACTCTAACTGGAGTTACAGTTTAATATGAACTAGTAGAGTCGTCATATTAATAAATCTCTTATTACTAGGCACAAACATATTATTTTATATGTGCAGTGAGTTTTAGGAGAAAATCAAACTTCTTTCTACATTAGTGATTTCTTATTTCATTAAAATCTTTTGAAATCACTAGTGTACATCATTTCTCTCAAAAGATTAAATGTATAATTTTCATTCATTATAGATCTTAAGTACATTTTATCTCTCTATTGCCATATGTTCTGTGATACAGGTTCAGTCTCCAATGACTTTCTTTCATTGACAGTCATGAGGTTGAAAACCCACAACTTCTATCCCAGATTGTAAAGACAAACACAGAAATAGAACCAACCAACATTCTCTTACCACTAAATGTAGTATGAATGAGCGTGAGGGAGATAGTGCCTTAGTGCACCACATAAGAAAGGTTCTGTAGTCAATCCAGTAGCTCTGTCTCCTACTTAGATAAGTAGTATTTAAACCGAGACAACTGCTAGCCCCCATACATCTTCTCAAAAAGATGTAATGGCTGAAAAGGCACAAAAACAGTTACTAGATTCATTCTCTCAACAGGGTGCGTCTATTGAAATTTGCCTGTCGGCCAAGGTATCCAATGTAGTGTCACCACTTCAAACATAAACAATTCTTGATGCACAAGGAAAGGTTACACACACAAAGGATGAGTTGACGGAAACAAGAGTTTTGACCATTTTAAGGTCAGATTCGATTGTTCAAGGTTCGTTAATGGACCAATTGCCTTTACAGGTGTTAGGAGAGGATACTGATCCAAAAGCCATATGTCAGTGGTCAGTGTCTACCTCCCCAGGCTTAAATCCCCTGGATGCATCTGCGGATAGTGGATCCGACATAGGTGCAGATCGGCAACTTGTTGACAATGATTCAGATATTACCTGATGAGTCACAAGGAAATGTCTTCACAGACATTAGAAGGGAACTTTGATCTTTATGCTAAATTCGTTGGATCATTGTATACCTTCCCAGAATTCAAATTTGGAACCCTAAAAGGGAAACTAGCAACTTGTAGATTATGACTCAGATTAATCTGATGAGTTTAACAAGGATGGGGATTTGCGAACTCCCATTGCACCACCTGTGACCTCCTTAAGGATGGCTAAGGTGATTTTCCTTGCAGGTACAGCTGAATGTTGGAGCTATGAGAGAAGAGTGATACACTTGTGAGAATGAGTGTAAACACGAGTGGAGAGAAGAGTGAAACACATGTGAGGTACACTAAACAGAATCACACACTCACAGTGAGGAAGAAAGAGAAACTACTTGTTATTTCATTTCCAACCAAGTGAAATATGAGAACTCCTTCAGATGACGACATACATTCCTTCTTTAAGGGTGTTGTGAATATGTTGTGTACTTGATGATCACTTAAACAAAATGTCTAAGTAGATTTTACTTAGTGAAATTATGTAGCTCTCGACGGATAAGAATTATAGTCCCGACGGATAACTCGTTATAGTCCCGACGGATGATTACCTTATTATCCATAGAGTGAGTAGCTTATGTAATAATAAGTTTGAAGCACAGTGATGTATGCACCTTTGTATAGAATCTGTAGTAGCATATAAGTCATGTTGACTTTAACCAGATATGCAGAATAGGTTGATTAATTGTACATAAGCAATGTCTTGTAATTCTGTATAAGTGAAATGAAGTCAAGTGCCAAAATAGCTACCGACGGATGATTAACAAAGCCTTCGACGGATGATCAAATGACTATCAACGGATGTTTAATATAGCAGTCGACGGATGATCAATCATGTCATCGACGGATGATCTGAAAGTCGACGGATGATCATATCAAGAATTCAAATATCAGTTGAACAGTGAAAGCTGACACATAGCCGTCGAGTTGGATACAAACACACTATGGAAGCCCATTAACTGGGTAATAGAGGACGAAAAGCAGCAAAGATCAAGACTGTTAGATTTTATATTTGTTCAGTCTTTTTGACTTTGTAATCTTGGTAATATATAAACCAAGAGAGTAGCAAATAGAAAAATAACTGAGATAGCTGAGAAATACACAAACAGAGAAATCTTTGTAAGCATAATCTTTAACATTTCCTGTATTCTCAGTAGTTACATTTTGTAAGCAGTTGTGAGCATTTCTGCATACAGAGTCCTCTCGATATATTATATATATATATATATCTCTGGTGGAATTGTTTAAATCCACCAGAAAGTTTTTAAAGACTCTTGTTTTTAATTACTTATGTTTTGATTCATTCAAGTTTACATTCCGCATTGTGCTAATCAAAACAAATATATCTATAATCGAGTTGAACATTTTTATTTCAAGAAAAAGGTTCAAGAATTCCATTCAATCCCCCTTCTGTAATTCTTGCTATATTGTTAAGGGACTAACAATTGGTATCAGAGCAAGCTCTTAATCTACAAAGAGTTTAAAGATCAAAACAATTCAGCAAGATGAACAAGAAAGATGTTGGAGTCAAGATTCCTTTTCTTGATAAAGATAATTACCATCATTGGAAGGTAAAGATGCATCTTCATATGCTTTCTCAAGATGAGGCCTATGTGGACTGCATAGAAAGAGGCCCTCATGTTCCAATGAGAGCTGCAACAGGAAATGAGCCATCTGTTCCAAAGCCAAGGCATGAATGGTCTGATCCTGACATTGAACAAGTCAGGAAAGATAAAAAGGCCATGAACATTCTGTTCAATGGTGTGGATGCAGAGATGTTTGATAACATCATCAACTGTAAGACTGCCAAGGAAGTTTGGGACACAATACAGATAATCTGTGATGGTACTGAGCAAGTAGAAGAAAATAAAATGCAGCTCCTGATTCAGCAATATGAGCATTTTCACAATGAGGAAAGTGAATCACTCACTGACATTTTTAGTAGATTCCAAAAACTACTAAATGCTCTTAAGTTGCATGGAAGAGTCTATCAGACTAAAGATTCCAATCTGAAATTTCTCAGATCTCTTCCAAAGGAATGGAAACCAATGATAGTCTCATTGAGAAACTCACAAGATTATAAGGAGTTTACTTTGGAAAGACTGTATGGCATTCTAAAGACCTATGAGCTTGAGATAGAGCATGATGAAAGAATGGAGAGAGGAAAGAAGAAAAGAGGATCCATTACACTAGTTGCTGATCTGGAAAAGGAGAAGGAAATGAAGATGGAAGATGTGGAATCAACTTCAAAGGTCTGTGAAAGCAAGGGTAAGGGGCTAGCTGCAGAAAATGAAGATTCATTGAGCCAAGATGACATGGAGGACATTGATGAGCACCTAGCATTCCTTTCAAGAAGATTTGCCAAGCTCAAGTTCAAGAAGAACTTTGGAGCTGCCAAGCCAAATAGAAACATGATGGATAAATCAAAATTCAAGTGTTTCAAATGTGGCTTTGCAGGGCATTTTGCAAATGAGTGTAGAAAGTCAGATTCCAGTAAGAAAAGATTTGAGTCTGTAGATTACAAGCAAAAATACTTTGATCTACTCAAACAAAAGGAAAGGGATTTTATTACACAAGAGAATGACTGGGCAGCTGATGGCTTGGATGAAGATGAAGATGTCAGTTATGTCAATCTAGCCCTAATGGCCAAGTCTGATGAAACAGAGACAAGTTCCTCAAGCAATCAGGTAATCACTACAAACCTTGCACATTTATCTAAAGCTGAGTGTAATGATACCATAAATGACATGTCTACAGAATTGTATCATTTGCGTGTTACACTTAAGTCCCTCATTAAAGAAAATGCTAAAATCAAAGAAAATAACTTGTTTTTGAGTGAGAGGAATAATGTGCTTGAGTCTCAGTTTGTTGAGTTTGAGAAACTAAAAATTGAGTGCAGGATTTCCAAGGAGGAATTAACTGAGTCCTTGAAAAAGGAAGAAATTTTAAAGAAGCAGCTCGATCGTGAACACGAGGTGATTAAAGCATGGAAAACATCCAGAGATGTTCATGCTCAAATCACCAAGGTTCAAGGAATTGAGTCCTTTTGTGATGAAGCCTGGAAAAAGAATAAGGAGAAACTAGAACCTATTTTGGTAGATGGGTTGCTAACAGATGTAGACTCGACGGATGATGAGGACTATCCGTCGGATAACAAAAAGTGTTATCCGTCGAATGATAAAAATACTCATCCGTCGGCTGTAAGCAAACCCATCAGCAAAGCCAAATTAATCAAGCTAAATGATAAGTATGGGTCTGTTTCCAAGAATTTTATTTCAGGAGAATCAAGTCAAGCTAAGAAAGGGAAAAAGGGTAATGTCGGTCACATGACTGTCAAACAGTTAAGTGACATACTTGAGAAAATAGAGGTAAAAACAGAGACTAAAAAGAAAAATAATACGAATGGTAAAGTAGGGATTAACAAACACAATAACTACACACCTGATAAATATGCTCCTAGAAAGATCTGTGTCAAGTGTGGTAGTGTAAATCATTTGTCTGTTAATTGCAAATCTCCCATGTCTGTTCAACCTCAATTTCCTAACATAAATGCCATGCCTCCCATGCATGTTAATGATATGCCTACACAGAATATGAATGCACAGTTTGTTAATATGCCATTTGCACCTAATCCATATTATGCTGCATACAATATGCCTCAAATGCCATTTAGCATGCCTTACTGGAATAACATGTTTGCACCAAGCATGCCATTTCCTGTTAGCCATAACATGCATGATAATTCTGTTGCATCTAGTGGTTTCAAAGGCCCAACCCAAATGACTAAGGAAGAATATGAAATTCCTAAGTCAAATGAGTTAAAACCTAAGAAACAGAAGAAGAAAGCTAACAAGGCAGGACCCAAGGAAACTTGGGTACCAAAATCAACTTGATTTGATTTTGATGTGTGCTGGGAAACAGAAAGAATCTTTGGTACTTGGATAGTGGCTGTTCAAGACACATGACTGGTGATTCTACCCTGCTCACAGAGTTTGAAGAGAGAGCTGGCCCAAGTATCACTTTTGGAGATGACAGCAAAGGTTACACTGTGGGATATGGCTTGATTTCAAAGGACAATGTCATCATTGAAGAGGTTGCCTTAGTGGATGGTCTCAGACACAATCTGTTGAGTATCAGCCAGCTTTGTGACAAAGGCAACTCAGTAATCTTCAACAAAGAAGCCTGTGTTGTGACCAATAATCAAAACAACAAAGTGGTTCTCACTGGTGTGAGAAGAGGAAATATGTATCTAGCTGACTTCAACTCAACTAAAGCAGAATCTGTAACTTGTCTTCTCAGCAAAGCAAGTCAAGATGAAAGTTGGCTATGGCACAAGAAGCTATCTCATTTAAACTTCAAGACTATGAATGAGTTGGTAAGGAAAGAGCTAGTTAGAGGCATTCTTCTAGTGGAGTTTACAAAGGATGGACTGTGTGATGCCTGTCAAAAAGGGAAGCAGATTAAAGCATCATTCAGGAAGAAACTTGATTCAGCAATTGAAGAGCCTCTGCAACTGCTTCACATGGATTTGTTTGGACCAGTCAATGTATGGTCAATTTCTAAGAAAAGATTTTGCTTAGTAATTGTAGCTGATTTCTCAAAGTTCTTTTGGACATATTTCCTAAAGTCTAAAGATGAAGCTAGTGAAATCATCATCAATCACATAGGGCAAGTTAACAATCATCCTGATTTCAAAGTTAGAAGAATCAGGAGTGGCAATGGAACTGAGTTCAAGAACTATGTCATGAGAGCATTTTGTGAGGAAAATGGGATCTTGCATGAGTTTTCAGCAGTAAGGACTCCACAACAGAATGGAGTAGTGGAAAGAAAGAATAGATCTCTTATTGAAGCTGCAAGGACAATGCTTGAAGAATCAAAATTACCAACATATTTCTGGGCTGAAGCTGTAAACACTGCATGCTACACTCAGAACATCTCTCTGATTAATCAAGCAAGATGCATGACACATTATCAATTGTTCAAGAACAAGAAGCCAACTCTAAACTTTCTTCATGTCTTTGGCTGTAAATGTTATATTCTGAGAAATCAAACTGATCAAAATGAGATGATGCTAAAGCAGATGAAGGAATTTTTGTTGGATATGCTGTTGGTAAAGCATATAGAGTCTACAATCTAAGAACCAACATTGTTGTTGAATCTATACATGTTGTGTTTGATGATAAAAAGATTGAAGGACTAAAAGATGGAGATTACCATGAGAGCCTCAAATTCGACAATGTTGAGATGGTCAGTGATGAAAGTGATGATGAGAGTGATCAAGAAATAGTGTCTAAGGATAATGCAGACAAATCTACCACAAATGAAGCACAAAACTCAACATCCGTCGAGTTACATAATGCTTCATCCGTTGGGAGGCAATTTGTATTATCCGTCGGAAGACAACCTGCCTCATCCGTCGGTACTCAAAATTCACCATCCGTCGGGTTATCAAAAGGAGCAGGAAGTCAAGGCAGATCACCCATAGAAAGTACCCCTATCTCAAATCAAAGATCCACAAACTCAGGGGGAGTTTCTAGCAATCAAAACTCAATCACACATCAATACAACATTGAGGTCTCTTCATCTAGGGATAATCTACCTCAACCAAGGAAATGGACAAAAGATCACCCCTTTGAACTGATTATTGGTGATTTTTCTTCCAGAGTTCAAACCAGGAGAGCAACTCAAGAAGAATGTCTATACAGCAGCTTTCTGGTCAAAGGAATAACCAAAGAAGGTAGAAGAAGCCTTGTTAGATCCTGATTGGATTTTAGCTATGCAGGAGGAGCTAAACCAATTTGAAAGGAATAAAGTATGGAAGCTGGTACCCAAGCCTAAAGGAAAGAATCCAATAGACACCAAATGGGTATTCAGAAACAAGATAGATGAAAATGGCATAGTAGTAAGGAACAAAGCAAGATTGGTTGCTAAAGGCTATTGACAGCAAGAAGGAATAGATTTTGATGAAACATTTGCTCCTGTTGCAAGACTTGAAGCCATCAGAATTTTCTTAGCCTATGCAGCCCATGCCAATTTCAAGGTCTATCAAATGGATGTCAAAAGTGCCTTTTTGAATGGAGATTTGGAGGAAGAAGTGTATGTTAGTCAACCTCCTGGCTTTGAAGATCCAAATTTTCCAGAGTATGTCTATTATCTACTGAAAGCACTTTATGGACTGAAGCAAGCACCTAGAGCCTGGTATGACACTTTATCAAAGTTCCTTTTGGAAAAGCACTTCACAAGAGGTACTGTAGATAAAAATTTATTTTTCAGAAATGTTAATGGCTCTAGCATACTTGTTCAAATTTATGTAGATGATATTATTTTTGGATCTACAGATGAGAAACTTTGTAAAAAGTTTGCCAAACTGATGCAAAGTAAGTATGAAATGAGTATGATGGGAGAACTAACTTACTTTCTTGGTTTACAAGTTAAACAAGTCAGTGATGGAATATTCATTAGTCAAACTAAATATATTTTTGACCTTTTAAAGAAGTTTGATCTAATGGATTGCACATCTGCAAAAACTCCCATGGATACTGCAACTAAGCTTGAACTAAACACTACTGAAAAGTCTGTGGATATTTCAAGCTATAGAGGCATGGTTGGCTCACTTCTATACTTAACAGCTAGTAGGCCAGATATAATGTTTGCTACATGTTTGTGTGCTAGATTTCAGGCTGATCCTAGAGAGTCTCACTTGATAGCTATTAAGAGAATTTTCAGATATCTCAAAGGAACACCAAAACTTGGCATTTGGTATCCTAGAGATTCTGGTTTTGATCTAACTGGTTATTCAGATGCAGATTATGCAGGTTGCAGAATTGATAGAAAAAGCACAACAGGAACCTGTCAATTTTTAGGAGACAAGCTTGTGTCCTGATTCAGTAAAAAGTAAAATTCAGTTTCTACCTCTACAGCTGAAGCTGAATATATTGCTGCTGGCAGTTGCTGTGCACAGATTTTATGGATGAAAAATCAAATGCTAGACTATGGTTTGCAAGTTGAAAGGATTCCTATTTTCTGTGACAACACAAGTGCAATTGCCATCACTGAAAATCCAGTGCAACATTCAAGGACAAAGCACATAGACAACAAGTACCATTTCATAGGGGAACATGTAATGAATGGTACTGTAGAGTTACATTTTGTTCCAAGTTAGAAGCAACTTGCAGATATTTTTACCAAGCCACTGGATGAATCCACCTTTTCTAGGTTGGTAAGTGAGTTAGGTATGCTTAATTACTCTTGAATTTATCTGAATTATTTTGCAAGTTGAAAAGTAGCCAGAAATTTAGCTGATTTTTAGTCTTGAATGAAATTTTGGCTAAGTCAAAATTTGCATTTCGACGGATGACCATCATCCATCGGGTTGAGTCACCCGTCGATATACAAATTGTAAATAATAAAATCAATTATTTTTCTGGAATCTTTTAAAACTCGACGGATAACAGTTTATCCTCATCTGTCGAAGTGTCTAAATCTTAACCGTTAATTCCCTGAACATTATCCATCGAGTATACTTACAGTTTGTAAGCATTACACGACGGATAATGGGTGGAATTTTTACAGTTTATTTTAAAACGGCTAATTTAGGCAATTTCTATTGGATAATTTACTTCTCTTTATTATTTTTATCCGTTGTTTTTGTGCAAAGTATAAAAGCTTATTTCATTCTAATCATTTTCTTTTATCATTCTCAAATTCAACTGTGTTTATTTCATTCTCTCTCAAGCAAAAATCCTCTTTCTCTTCAAGCTTTTCTTCTCTAACAATGGCACCCGTAGTAAAGATCATGTCACAGACTGGGTTCATCTATGAGAAGAACAACTTCACTGCTTTGGTCAATAAGGGTATTCAGCAATCAGAGGACTATCACAAGATGATGGACTTCGTGAAGAACTGTAAGTTAAGTTTTGCCATGCTGGAATCACCCACAATTTATTGTGAAGTTGTTGAGGAGATGTGGACAACAACAATCTACAACTCTACTGACAAAACCATCACTCTGACCATCAAAGGTAATAAATTCTGTATCAATAGTGATGTGATAAAAGCATGTTTCAAGATTCCTGATGATAATGTAACTTCACCACACACTGACACTGATTTGATCAATATGCTTAATTCCATGCACTATGCACTTCCTACTAATAAGCTAAGTGAGATTAGAAGACTAGGTTTTAGGAAGGAATGGAGTTATTTGTGTGATGTTGTAACTAAAGTCTTTTCTGGAAAAATCAATAATTTTGATTCTGTGAACATTTCCATGCTTAACATACTATACATGCTAGTTACAGACAAATTTTACAATTTCAGTGACCTTGTGGTGTATGAGTTAGGTTTTAAACTAGGTGACTTAGCCAAAAGAGGAAAGAATGTTTACTATGCTAGATTTTTTATGCTTTTGGCTAACCATCTTTGTCAAGAGATTGTACTTGAGAACCCAGACAACAAATTGGCTTGTTGGGTTCAAGAGAGAAGAATCATTGCAGACTTGAATAGAGCCAACCATCACAGGGATGTGCCAATGTTCTATTTTCCTGTAATGCTGACACCTCAGGTAAGTGAGGTAAGTTCAACCATACCCTCAACTATTCCAATCTCCTCTATTTCTTTGACTTCAGGCATAGCTATGACAACTGTGACAATGACCAAACAGTTGCCTACCAAAGCTGCCAAAACAACTGCACTTTCCAAATCCAAATCAAAGAAAACCCCCTCTGGTATCTCTCAAAAGGTACCAGTTGAAAAATCTACCAAAGCCAAAGAGGGGAGTGTGAAGGAGGGTAAGATAGGTGAGGGAAGGGGTGAGCATCAAAGAAACCCCAATGATAAGGTTGGAGAGTTGAGTGAATCCCAGCCTAGCCACACTGCAGTTTTCCAACAAACTGCAGTGCTTCAAAAGGACAAAAGCTCTCTTCTAGCTGCATCCTCCCAAAAGGATGTAGCTATTGAACAAAGCTCTCATCCAAGAGCACAGGGCAAGAGGGTTAAGGACACAAGCTCTCCCCAAACTTACACTAGAAAGAAGAAATCCAATACAACTGGGGATGCACAGGGCACACACTTAGTGCAAACTGGTGCTAAAGACACAGTCCCTGCACCTTCTCAAATTCAGTTTGATGTGGCTCCAATAAACGTGGAGTCACAGCCAAAATCTCTCATTATAGAAGCCACTGAAACACTATACTTACCAACTAACTCACTGGAAGTGGACATGATAAACACTTCAATTCCTGATTCCCCTTCTTTAACTCTGTTGGGGAAGCCAAAATCTAGTGCAAGTGAGCATCATCTTTTAGATGATTTGTTGGCTCACTTGCCAATTCTTTCAGATTCTATTGTGACATCTGTGCCTCAAATAACTTCAATCAACACAGAGTTTACAATAGTTTCTCTTCCCACCTCATTCACTTCTACTCTCTCGATGGATATTGCTCATCCGTCGCGTAGTGATAGTATCCCGACGGATAAGCTTAACAGCAGTTATCCGTCGGATAGCTTTACCACTCACCCGACGGATATCACTTATCCGTCGAGTGTCTCTGCACAACTTCAAACCTCAATAATTTCAAGTGCAGAAGACTTAGTGGTAATACAATCACTCTTAGGACTGAGAGAAGAGAGTCCATTGAGTGAGAGGCTGGGTTGCTCCCAGGCAAAAAGAGAGGAAAAGAGTGAATCTCAGCAATCCATTCATTCAGGATTGGCAAAAGTGAGTGAGAGGAGTCCCACCTTAGTAGGTGAAGGTGAGGGTGTGAGGGTGGGGAGCCAGGGTGAGACCCTGATGCAGCAAAAGAGAGAATATGAGAGAAAGGCAGGTACAGGAGAAATAAGGATGGAACCAACCATTGCTAGTGAGTCAATGATTGTGGATGATGCTGAAAAGGAAAGACAATTTCAGCAACATTACAAAGCTGTAATTGATAACATTTCCTTGGATGCTGACACTTTTACTCACCCTGTTTCAGCCTATCAATTGTTGGCTGCTCAGGGCAATGTGGAGGCAGAGCAGACTTTGAATTTAGTGCACACCACAGAATCTCTTCAAAGAGATAAAGCTGCTGTTAACAGGATGTCTTCTCAAGCTGGAGAGCCATATGAAGAATTTGGAGTAAATTCTGATGATGATGACTCTGGTTCCTTGGATGGAAGCATGAACTTAGGGGGAGCTGAAGGCCCAAGTTCTGCTTTAAGTTTACCTGAATGGGCATGGGCAAAGGAATCTACACCAGGACAATTTGAGGTGTCCTTGGTCAAGCAAGTAATAGCTATTCAACAGGCTCTTCAGGAAACTTCAGATGCTGGTACCAAGGCTGTTCTTCAAGCTCACCTGGACTCTCTACATCTAATGAAGATCTAGCACTTAAGACATAATCTCAGTGTGGATGAATTGAAAAGGGATATAGCTGACTTGAAGACCTATAACTCTAAGAAGCTGGATTCAGTAATGCCATATGGTACCATGCAAAATCTATTACTGAGATTAAGGAGAGAATCAGATTCTGACAAGAAGATATCCAAGCTGGAGAACAGAGTTCAAGTTATTCAGAATTCAGTGGCTCTACTTCTTCAAAATCAACAGACTCAGACAAATCTTCTTATGCAACTGGCTAAAGCACAAGGCCTAACTCCTCCACTTGATGATAACAAAAAGGGGGAGAGAGAATCAAGTAAGGGGGAGAAAGGACCAACTGAGGGGGAGACACTTCTAGTTCAAATCAGCAAAGTAATTGTACCTTCAATTACTATCTCCAAGCCACCAGTTGCAGATGGTATAGATCTTATCAATGCAGTAGCAGAAAATTTGAAAGATGCTGATAAAGGGAAGTTGACTCTGATTAACTGGAAAAAGATTGATGAGGAAATACAGAAAAAGTTTGAATTTGTCAAGGAACCAGTTCAGTCATCCATCCATCACTCTCATGTCAAGCCAATCAGTGTGAATGAGATGAGCATGAACTATCTGGAGAAAGGATAATCTTCCTGCATCAAGACTACAAAGGCTGAGATAATTCTTAAACCAAGGGCAAACTATCGAAAGTCATCTTTGAAGAACCCTATGGATACTGTGTATGAGACACCCAAGCCTGATGAAAAGAAGCTTCTGTCAAGATCTATTATCTTCTACAAAGATCCAGCTGATTCAGCCTCAAGAAAGAGAATTGCAAAGATATTCAGAAATGGAAAGGAAATTTGTGTGGTAGCTGGACATCCACAATTTGCTCATGCAAAGAAAGAAGAAAAAGCCAGATTGAAGCAGGAAAAGAGGCAAGCTGCTCTAAATGCAAAGAAGTCTAAACAAAAGAAAGAACAGTTTACTATCTTGGCCAAGCTACAGGCTGTGAATTCTTCTCAACAAATTCCCTCTCAACCATCTCAAGCTGCTGAATCAAAGAAGAAGATTGAAGAACAGAAGAAATCCCCAAGAAAGAAAGAACTGGCTAGAAGAACAAAAAGGAAACTGGATGTTGTTGACAATGAATTGGAAGATCAATTTCCTAAGGAATCCACTCAAGCTAAAACTCAAGCATAAAAGCCCTCTGTGGTATTTGAAGACATAAGGGTGGTGGACCCCTACAGGAACATACATGGAGAGCCTATTGTGCCAAAGGATGAGCCAATAGAGTGGGATAAATTACCAATTCCTGATTTCAACTTGCCAATCCTTACTAAGCCAAAAAGGACAAAATCAAGGGCAGTTAAGAAAGTGAAGCTGTCACCTCTCAAACCCAAGTTAGTAGTCAAAGCTCAACCCAAGGTCAACAGGGGAGACTACTTGTACTTGTATGACATCAAAGAATTCTCAGATCTAAACCTTTATCTGGAGGAGCTGGATGAAGTAAGGGCAATTGATGCATACAGAAACCTACCTGAAAGGTTGGTGTTCAAGTACAAAGGAGGAAGGGAGATTCAGTGGCCTCTTCACAGGATACTTCAAGAAAGCCAAGCTGTGTTGATCAAAGTCTATTCATCCTTCAAGAAAAACTTTGGGTTCAATGTAACTGTAAGAAGATTAGTATTGAAGAAGAGTGAAGAGCTAAGGAGTGTTAGAGCCAAAGATGCACTTCCCAAGATTCTTATCATCCCATACACAGGGAGAAAAGTGCATCTAAGGCCCTACTGGCTGATGGAATTCATGGATGACAAGGGTGTGAGAAGATTCTTCAGACTAGAAGACCAATTGAGTATTTCTAGCAATGAGACTCTCTTGGAGATGCAAGAAATACTAGATCTCTCAGAATCTGATGAATTAGAATTCCATAGGCAGCTCCAGAATCAAATTGAAGAAAACAGCAGAAAGCTTGGAAGAAGATCCAGACCTTCAAGAAACTAGAAAAATCTGCTCAGGCTAGAGGAGCATCTTGAACTGACTGTGAGCCAAACCTTGTACATTTTGTTTAAATTGAAGCACTTTCAGTTTTATCTACTTATCTTTAAAGATATATGTTTAGGATGTTTTGTAATCATCAAGTGTCTCTTAATTTATGGCTACAATTCCAGTAGACATAAATTGGGGGAGATTGTTGTGAATATGTTGTGTACTTGATGATCACTTAAACAAAATATCTAAGTAGATTTTACTTAGTGAAATTATGTAGCTCTCGACGGATAAGAATTATAGTCCCGACGGATAACTCATTATAGTCCCGACGGATGATTAACTTATTATCCATCGAGTGAGTAGCTTATGTAATAATAAGTTTGTAGCACAGTGATGTATGTACCTTTGTATAGAATCTGTAGTAGCATATAAGTCATGTTGACTTTAACTAGATATGCAGAATAGGTTGATTAATTGTACATAAGCAATGTCTTGTAATTCTGTATAAGTGAAATGAAGTCAAGTGCCAAAATAGCTACCGACGGATGATTAATAAAGCCTTCGACGGATGATCAAATGACTATCAACGGATGTTTAACATAGCAGTCGACGGATGATCAATCATGTCATCGACGGATGATCTGAAAGTCGACGGATGATCATATCAAGAATTCAAACATCAGTTGAACAGTGAAAGCTGACACACAGCCGTCGAGTTGGATACAAACACACTGTGGAAGCCCATTAACTGGGTAATAGAGGATGAAAAGCAGCAAAGATCAAGACTGTTAGATATTATATTTGTTCAGTCTTTTTGACTTTGTAATCTTGGTAATATATAAACCAAGAGAGTAGCAAATAGAAAAATAACTGAGATAGCTGAGAAACACACAAACAGAGAAATCTTTGTAAGCATAATCTTTAGAATTTCCTGTATTCTCAGTAGTTCCATTTTGTAAGCAGCTGTGAGCATTTCTGCACACAGAGTCCTCTCGATATATTATATATATATATATATCTCTGGTGGAATTGTTTAAATCCACCAGAAAGTTTTTAAAGACTCTTGTTTTTAATTACTTATGTTTTGATTCATTCAAGTTTACATTCCGCATTGTGCTAATCAAAACAAATATATCTATAATCGAGTTGAACATTTTTATTTCAAGAAAAAGGTTCAAGAATTCCATTCAACCCCCCTTCTGTAATTCTTGCTATATTTTTAAGGGACTAACAAAGGGGCAGATAAAAGCTTAAGTAATAGTTTGGAGGATTCCTCAACTAAGGGGGAGAAATAGCAGGGAGGAAGAAAAAGATCAAACATGTACACTACACCACACCGTTGTTGTTTGTAACTACGGATCCTATTGTACGGGAGAGGTGGTAAACACAAGGTATTTTCTAGTAAGGGAAGCAGCTGTTTTCTAAAAGGGGAGTACCATTGGTTTTTATCTGCGGATCCTATTGTACGGGAGAGGTGGTAAACGAAGGTGATCTTCTTTAAGGAAGTTGATTCTCATAGGGGGAGAAGCAAGAGAGATATGTGCTTCTCAACAGGAAATGTGGTTGTACAAAAGAAGATGAAACTACTTGAAGATATGTTCAGTCTAGAGGAATATTTATTTGGAATCTGGAAAATGTTAAATATTATCCAGAACTTTTCTGCTATTTACTTTGCATTTCTGTTTATATCTTTTTCTTATTTGTTAGTTGAGTTATCCTCTAGGTATTTGTGTGATATTGTCTAACAAATAAATAGGGGAGATTGTAAGGCATATGTCATAGCCTATTTGTATATTCGAGGATTTACTCAACTCAAATAAGAATATAATAAGTAAATAGTGGATCTACCGTCAAAGAGATCTCGCAAAGTAACATCTGTCAAAGGATTTAGAAACAAGGTTCATCTACAGACTTGAGGAGTTAATTCACTGGAAGAAGTTCAAGAAATTGATCAAGCCTCAGTGATATAAATCAATGTTGTGGATTTAATCAAGTGACAGAGATCTCGTCAGGGTATCAAAGAATTACAAGGATTTAATCTGAAGAAAATCAATTATCAAAGTCAAGACATGAAGAAACGTCATGGAAGTTGGTCACTCATGAACCAGACAGTACATCGAGTGTCAACATTGAAGTGGTGGAATTGATTCATAATTCTCAGTGATTTTCAGAAGATTTTCAGAAGAATGGTTGCTGCTCAAGATTAGTATTAATTCTCTATTAATTAATTAAGTCATATAATTTAATTAAGAAAATAAATTATATCTGCAAAGATTAATTTATTGATTAATTGAATTAATTGGTTAATTAATTCTGAATTAATATTATGCATTTTTCAGAAATGATTTTGAATTAATATTCAAGATTAAATCAGCAAGACAAATATTTGAACTGGTATGACAATTGGATTGTCATACCGAAAGTCTTTCCAAGCCTTTTTAGATAGTCCTACCGAAAGTTACACTGGGAGCAGATAGTCTTGCTAGTTCAATCAGATTGTCATGCTAGTACAACAGATAGTCTTGCCGAAAGTCATGCTAGCTCAACTGATTGTCATACCGAAAGTCTTTGTAGTTCAACAGATTGTCTTACTAGCTCAAGGGAATTGTCATAGCAGCTATGGGATTGTCATTCCAGTTCAATGAGAGTCTGTTGATTGATTTAAAAAGAACAGAAGCAGCAGACATTCTTTTTATCAATACAGAACACAATGCAACAAACAAGAACTCAGCAGAAAAGAGAAGCAAAATATTTCATCCTTCATCTGCAAACTTCAAGATCATAATTTCTAGTTTGTAAAGTTAAATCCAATCAACTAGAAATCATTCTCTTGTTCTTGTGTAACTATTTAGCGGATCAAAGACCCTAAAACTTAATCTCAAATTGCGTTTAGCATTTGAATCTTTTTATTACAAAAATAGAAAAAGTTCATGTCGAATTTATTCTAGATTTGTGATAATTAATTTGAGATTAATTCCTTGTAATCGATACAGTTGTTGTAACATCTTTCAAGTTTAATAATATTCTTATTTAACTTGAATTTTGTTTCACATTTTTATTCCGCATTTAATTCGATTATTCGGTACTGTTTGTATTCAACCCCCCTTCTACAAACACATTGGGACCTAACAAAAAACCTCTTTGCCGACGAATGTAGATCCCCGTTTTGCCACATATACCTCTCTCGAAGCCTTACCAACTCCATATAAGCATTGAAAATATCATCCTCCAATTCATTCCCGGGTGCCCGGGTCTACACTTGCTTCTTACTAAGGAACATGGTAATATCTGTGTGCCTTTCAAAAACATATGGCAGATCACCAACCCACCAATGTGTAAAAATCCAGTCGATCTTTCGGTTCTTAATTGGCCTAGTCAAATCACCCCGTCTGTCCTCACCACCACGCCTCTCCTTATCTTTATAAAAGTCTTCACTTCTGTCGATCTGCAAATACATGTCAAAACAATGAACACATGTAACAGGAGTAACTAAATATGTCAAAATGCATTAATTCTTTTAAATTGTACCTCGAATATGGAGGCTAACTTAGCAGGAAAACTGGTAACATTACCACGAAAATCAACAAATCCTCGTGTAAGAGGAGTAGCACTAGCAAGCTGCAATTAAATCAACAAACATCATGCAACCATTAAAGAGTAGTTATACATGATGAATTTTAACTCAACACTGAGAAATAAATGATACCTCCATATCAACAGGATGAAAAGCAATCGGGAGAGATGGTGTAGCAGAAGCAGGTATAACACTATCAATCTGTAATAAATATGAATCAGCAAAAAAATTTAGTCCCACATAAGAAATACTAACTAAGTGGTGGTTGTAATTAAATATACTGATTAGTACCTGAACGCCGGGAGGATGAGTGACATGAGTGGTTAGCTGTGTCAGAGGAATACCAGTCTCAGCCTCCTAAAATAATAAAAAATAATAATCACACACAATACACACAATGCACAAATGCAGTTTTAAAGAACTAAATTAATACACTACCTCAACACCGACTGGAACAGAGGTAGAAATGGGATAGGATGTAGGAGGTGGAACAGATGTAGGAGGGGTAGCGGATGTAGGAGGGGTAGCGGATGTAGGGGTGGAACAGATGTAGGAGGGGTAGCGGATGTAGGAGGTGGAACAGATGTGGGAGGGGGAGCCGATGTATGAGGGGTCTGTTGGGAGGGAGGAGGTGCTGTACTACCGACATGATGGGTAGTATGAACATCAACAGTCTCACCCTACAATAACATGTTAATACATATCAATGCATTATTTAAGAAGAGAGTACCATATCAATGCATTATTTAAGAAGTTTATCAAAGAGTACCTGGCGTAAGCGTTTCTGGGAGACATGAAGTGGGTCCTCGGAAGACTGTGCATCACTAGTCTCAGCCCGCGGTAACATTTACAACATTTCAATACATTATCAATTGTAAACAAGTTTATCGTGAAATTTCTGACAAATAAATAATACTACCCCGCGTGCACGTTTATGAGATACAGTGTCATGATCAGGTCTTTTAAAGGAGGGTCTATCAACCAAATGATCCCTCTACTCGGTCATGACTCGATCATATCGAGTCAAAAAATCAGGAACCGCCTCATAAAACCAGTCTCCAACATCATGACTGTGTACCACCTGAGCCAACCTCATATCACTCTCCAACTAAAATATAAAAAAATGATAAATAATTAGGTATTTTATTCCTAAAAATGCAAGATTTAATCAATTTAAGGGTTAAAATACAATAATTCTTTTTTTAAGTCCTAAATATGAAATAATTAGGCATTTTATTCCTAAAAATGCAAGATTTAATCAATCTAAGGGGTAAAATACATTAATTCTTTTTTTGAGTCCTAAATATGAAATTATTAGGCATTTTATTCCTAAAAATGCAAGATGTAATCAATCTAAGGTGTAAAATGCATTAATTCTTTTTTAAGTCCTAAATATGGAATAATTAGGCATTTTATTCCTAAAAATGCAAGATTTAATCAATTTAAGGGGTAAAATACATTAATTCTTTTTTTAAGTCCTAAATATGAAATAATTAGGCATTTTATTCCTAAAAATGCAAGATTTAATCAATCTAAAGGGTAAAATGCATTAATTCTTTTTTTACATCCTAAATATGAAATTATTAGGCATTTTATTCCTAAAAATGCAAGATGTAATCAATCTAAGGGGTAAAATGCATTAATTCTTTTTTAAGTCCTAAATATGAAATAATTAGGTATTTTATTCCTAAAAATGCAAGATTTAATCAATTTAAGGGGTAAAATGCAATAATTCTTTTTTAAGTCTTAAATATGAAATAATTAGGCATTTTATTCCTAAAAATGCAAGATATAATCAATCTAAGGGGTAAAATGCATTAATTCTTTTTTTAAGTCCTAAATATGAAATTATTAGACATTTTATTCCTAAAAATGCCAGATGTAATCAATCTAAGGGGTAAAATGCATTAATTCTTTTTTAAGTCCTAAATATGAAATAATTAGGCATTTTATTCCTAAAAATGCAAGATTTAATCAATTTAAGGGGTAAAATGCATTAATTCTTTTTTTAAGTCCTAAATATGAAATAATTAGGCATTTTATTCCTAGAAATGCAAGATTTAATCAATCTAAGGGGTAAAATGCATTAATTCTTTTTTAAGTCCTAAATATGAAATTATTAGGCATTTTATTCCTAAAAATGCAAGATGTAATCAATCTAAGGGGTAAAATGCATTAATTCTTTTTTTAAGTCCTAAATATGAAATAATTAGGCATTTTATTTCTAAAAATGCAATATTTAATCAATTTAAGGGGTAAAATGCATTAATTCTTTTTTAAGTCCTAAATATGAAATAATTAGGCATTTAATTCCTAAAAATGTAAGATTTAATCAATCTAAGGGGTAAAATACATTAATTCTTTTTTTAAGTCCTAAATATGAAATTATTAGGCATTTTATTCCTAAAAATGCAAGATTTAATCAATTTAAGGGGTAAAATTGTAAGAGTTAAGGAAGAGTTATTAAATATACCGCATCAACCATATTCTGCTGGTTATACCAATCACGAGGCCGTATCTTAGTGGCATGCTCAGCTACAAACGGTGCTCTCTTCAATTTACTCACCCTCATATACCAGTACATGTACTCTATCATCGGTACATAAGCCCCCTCTGTAACAATAGGCATACCCGTGTCAACAAAAGAATCCCATTCCAATATAAACTGTCTCAACAAAACTGTATGGTTATCCCATTGCATACGGGATAACCTCTCCACACGTAGAAAATCGTGATCCACCGGCTCCTCAGGAATATGCTGCAGCATACCGAACTGTCTCAGAACCCTGTCCGGCATGACATACTCCACCATCTCAAAATGAATCATCGGTATGCGACCGAGTGCCGTATGCAACATATCCATCATGTCAGTATCATAATCATCGGCACTATAATCAATCCTCCTATAAAACCTCCGATATGGCTACCATGTCAACCAACTCATCTGAAAGCTATCAAAATCTCCCCGATAACCTCCTGTGTGATGGTGAGGGTTACTCCTCCTGTTAGCTACCGGTCTAGCCCACGCTGTAGCCCTCAGCAACACAAATCCCGTACGCGTGCAATCTCCGGACGGCCATGCAATACCCTATCCCAAGCCCACAACATCAGCAACATAGCACACCCGTTCAGACTGCCTGAAGACTTATGCACAGCCTTCGACAAACATCTATACAAGTAGCTCAGAACAGCAGCCCCCCAAGCATAATCGATAATATGATCAGTGTCCTGTATAAGCTGTAGATATCGGGGGTGCACCACATCCCGAGATAAGGTAGGAAATAATATACCTCCAATCAGAAACAGAAGATATGCCCGGGTGTAAACTATAGGATCCTGCTGAAGAAACTCTGGACTATGCTCCCCCTCTGGCCTAGAACCATATCTCGTGCGTAACTTGTGAAGAGTCACCCCGCCTCGACCATACATATCAACCCGCTCCTTCTCAGTCATCCTCAAATCCTCCCAGTTGGTCACCTAATACGGTTTCGGATTATCAAGCTCCGTATGGGTAATAGCACGACTAGTAATAGGCAGCCCCAAAATCATGTAAATATCCTCCAGTGTAATGGTCATCTCACCGAATGTGATGTGAAATGAGTTAGTCTCTGGTCTCCACCTCTCCACCAGTTCAGTGATCAAGCGAATACCATTCTGCGGAACAACCAAGGGGTTAACAAACACCCCGAAACCCCAGCCTGTAAGCAAATGTATCTGCTCCTCATCCAATACCCGGTTACCCATGTTAGCAGTCAACTGTCTAACATCGAGCATCTCCCTCTCACCCCCATGCCATATAAGAGTACTAATGTGATCATCCTGCATGGTCAGCAATGATCGATCCATAGGCCCACATTCCATATTCATTTTATCTGCAATTTTCAAAACAAGAATTATTTCAGTTTGATATTATAATGCACAAATAAGGGCAAAATAACAAGCAACTAAACAAATAACTGCAAATAAACAAGTAATTAAATAAGGATAGATTATGAACAATTAATTAACAATTAAACAAGTAATTTGCAATTAAATAAGTGTAAACAAGAATATCTTTAAATATATCCTTATTTCAAATTCAAAATAATTATTCTAATCATATTTAGTCATTTTCATTAGCCCCAATTAAACAAGTATTTAAACAAATATATATTTAAATACTAAGAAATATCCTTAATTAAAATTATTAATTCAAATTAACCTAATAATTATTCATAACTATTCCAAACCATTTATCATTAATTTTAAATATTAACCTAATTATTCGAATAAAATTCACAACTCAAAATTAAACCTAAATTCATTTCTTAACTAATTTATTTCAAATTAAAAAATTAAAATGACCTAATCCTTATTTCAAATTATTACTTTAAATTCAAATTAATTATTCTAATCATATTTAGTCATTCTAATTAGCCCCAATTAAACAAGTATGCCTAACTCATATATTTAAATACTAAAAGCATGCTTAATCACCCATAATTAGCCCAAATCATCTATCATTAATCCTAAATTTAATCTAATAATTTGATTTAATATGTATATAATTAACCTAATTATTCGAATGAAATTCACAACTCAAAATTAAACCTAAATTCATTCCTTCACTAATTTATTTCAAATTAAAAAATTAAAATGACCTAATTAATCCTAACCCTAATTGTTAATCATGCCAAATTTTAACATATAATTCAAAATAAAAATTAATTAATTCGAAATAAAAAATTAAAAATTCCTAATTAATAATAACCCTAATTCGAACTAATTAATCAGAAAGAATCAAGAACATATAATTCCATCTAAAAAGTATCAAATCATGCTACAATTCGAACTAAAAAAGAATAAAATCATCATACAATTCAACTAAAAATGAACAAAATCAACACAAATAATCAAGATTATCAGGTGTGTATAATCAAGAATATCTTGTGTGTGTACTGTGTATGTGTGTATATATACATACATCTCGTGTGTGTTTGTGCGTATACAAGAGAAAAAAATGAAAGAAGAATAACGAACCTTTGAATCAAGGAAGAAGAACACAAAAGAATCAGTTGCAATTGCCTTAGAAAAGCTCGAAATCGCCTTAGGATCGCACGGAATCGCCCAAAAAACGCTCAAGAACAGATTTTAATCGATAAAACTGCTAACATTTGGTTAGCAGGGTATATCTGTACACGACTTCCGCAATGAATCATTGCGGAAGTATTAAGGGCAAAAGGGTATTTTCATCCTTCCGCAATGAATCGTATATCTGTACACGACTTCCGCAATGAATCATTGCGGAAGTATTAAGGGAAAAAGGGTATTTTCAGCCCTTCCGCAATGAATCATAGCGAAAGCCAGGGTAAAAAGGTAATTTAATACCCTTCCGCAATGAATCATTGCGGAATGGTAGCCTTCCGCAATGAACCATTGCGGAAGGGTAGCCTTCCGCAATGAACCATTGCGTAAGGGTTGACTCTGAAAAAACTCCAACCAATCATGATTGGGAAGGGGCCCTATATATATATATACCCCAATACGCACGAGAAAAAGAAAAAGAACATATATAAAAAACCTCAAAAATAGTGACATTATGTACCATATTTGGAAGATTTTGAATAGATGTGCCATAAAATAAATATTCATTATGTATCATTGTATTGAATTGAGCCAAATAGGTTTTTTTACCGGATTTCTGATGATTAAACTACTATAAGTTTAGCGTGTTCTTGATAAATAGCATGATCTTACATTGCCTGTTAAATTATCTAGTATATTTGGAAGTTCTATTTAGGGGTTTGGAAGTTGGGATTACTTGGAAATGATAGTTCCTTGCTAGTAAGAAGAACATGTGATATTGTGAAGTTTGAGAATAAAGTTGACAATAGCTGAATTTGTAAAAAAGAACAATAGGAATTGCTTTTAGATTAAAAAGATTCTCCAATTTTTCTAAGAAAGTAGAGTTGCGGGAAGCATTCTCTCTTTTTCATAACACTAATACAAAATAGCATTTTGATACTTTTTTGGTGCGCTATAATCTACCTTCCATGCTACATATTAATTTTTTTTTTTGTAGATGGTCAAGTGACGCCCTCCTGGTTTGACATTCACGAGATACCTACGTCAGTAAGTTAGCCCTTCCATGATCTTTTCTCGATAATTTTACTTTGTTCTTAATCTGTTAGATGCTCTATATATTATTGCTTAAATATTCGAATCCAGATATAAAGAGTCTTTCTTTATTTTTTGTGTCCGTAAAATGTAATTATGTACACCATATTTTAATATTTAATTAAATCAAATGTTTTCTCAATATTGACTTCACTCGGCATTTTTTATGTTAGCAAAGTGGATCGACTATAATGTATTTATGTATAACCGTGTACTTGATAGATTGACTATATTCTATCTTAAATTAGCTCAAGAATGTACCTCAGTCTTCTTAGCATTTGTTTATGTTTTTTACTTGAATCCTAATTAATAGATTGAATATCACTTCTTTTTTTTCATTTGTGTAACAGCTTAGAATAAAAGAAATGTTTGACATTTACCATGAATGTTTCCTATAATTCATATGCTACTGTTTTATACAAATTCCACCAAATGCAACTAAAGCATCATATACCGAATTTTAATAAATTTTTACAATCTCTGCACTAAAACGTATCAGGATTCCCCAAAAAATGAGAGTTCGGTGCTCAAAGCAGTTCAAAATGTTCATGCAATGATAGACAAGGAGGTTGCAGCTGGGACAAATCCTAAAAATATGGTTTTGCAGGTGCCTTGGCTTTGGCAAGCATTTTGCTTTACTCAAAAACTTTAGGAGGAGGAGGGGGCCATATTTAGTAGATGGTTAACTTTTAATTCTTCATTCATGCAACGAATAACACCTGAAGCAAAGAAGGTACTGGCTAACACGCTACTGGTTTCTGTGTTTTCCCCCCTCTTTTTATAGTTACTAAAATTTTGTGGCACTCACTTGAATCCCTTTTTATAAATCAGTAAGAAATGATATCCAATATATAGATGACCAGTAGCCTGTCAATGTGGCGGGATGTCAACAATAAAGCGAGGGACCTAACTCCCACGTGTTGAAGTAAAAAATACTCTAAACCAAGAATTTCAGACAATATAGACCAGCTTTGTAACCACAAGAATTGTTAGTCACTTGATATTTGTATATTCATGCATTCTGATAGCAATATACAATCAAGACATCAGATTAGCTGCAATAAATTTGAAAAGAAACAGGGGTAGAGGTAATCCACCTGCCAGTGCTCATCCTTTTTTTAATGCTTTAAGATGGACATTTTCTAAAAACAATTATGTGACAATAAACAAAAACATTGATATATACAAGCTATAATGGATTATTCTATGGCCATGCTGAACTGACAAATAAACCAATTTTTTTTTTTGTATTTAAGACTACAATTGTCCTAAGGGTCAGGCATTTACAGGTAGAGACGAAGAGGATGACTTCACAGAAATGCAACCTTTCAACCGTTCAAGTATGGCTTTTCCGCTGACAAGCCCTGTGTGAAGAGTCAATGGAAGTCCTTCCTTTACACACTCATCATATTTCTCCAGTGCAGATACGATGGCGCTGAAATCTGGGCGTTTGGCAGGATTTGCAGCCCAGCAGTTCTTTATGAGATGCGCAAGTGCAGGTAGACAGCTTGGTGGAAGTGGTGGTCGCTCATTCTACAAAATTTTTGAAAAACACAAGGGAAGTAAGCATCAAGATATAAGACCGTTTGAATTTTCTTGAGGAATTGAGTGAATTCTTAGGTACAGGTTTCTGTATATATTCACATATTCTCACTGATTCAAAGATGAACTGCTCAATTTAAATGAAGCTTACCTTCTCTGAGACAGCAAAAGCAGCCTGTACAGGAGTCATCCCCTGGAAAGGAAGCAAAGCTGTTGTGAGCTCCCATAGCACAATCCCAAAACTATATACATCCACTTTTCGTGTATAAGGCTTCTCCTTGATCATCTCTGGTGCCATCCAACGATAAGTTCCCATGTTACCTTTGGATTCTTGGGTCTGTGTTTCCAGACATGAAGTTCCAAAATCTGCAACTTTAACTCGCATCTCATCATTAAGAAGTAAGTTATTTGATTTGAGGTCTCTATGGATCACCCCCTGTGAATGAAGATACTCCATTCCTCGCGATATGTCAAGGGCTAACCTCAAAATAGTTTCGGTTGAAAGAGAATACGGCTCTTTCTTGTTGAGGTACATTCTCAGAGTTCCCTGGGACATGTATTCTGTGATAATACAGTACACTGGAGGTTTTTTACAAGCTGCAATAAACTGTGAGAAACAAAGAATTAAATTAACTTCTTCAAATGACTCTCAGACCATTTATCACCTTTTAAGAATAAGAAGTTAAAATTTCATGCTGTCAATTATAAATCTATTTCACAGACACAGAAGTATGTAGCTGAATACAGAAACCCTAAGATTATGAAGTTCCTATCACGTCATCACCTTCTGAATTCATATAAAGGCATAAGCATTTACTTTCACATATTATCAAAATTTCAAGGGTTTTTAAGTCCCCATTAAATTAAAAATACAGAGGTGTGTCAACTCCATAAGCATGATAACTTGATAAGCAAACAGCACAACCAGTATTAGGATATTAAATTAAACACCATCAAATAGTTGGAGAAACAAACCTGCACTATATTTGGATGATAAAGACGCGAAAGCAAAACAACTTCTGATTTGAATTGCTGTTCAAGCAAAGATCTTGTCTCTGGGTTGTGAGTTGGAATCCTCACCATTTTAACAGCCACAGCCCTCTGCTTATAAATTCCTCGATAAATTCGACTATGAGCACCAGAAGCAAATTTATTACCAATGAACAACTGAGAAAGATCAGCAGTCCAATCTTCTTCGTCTTCCTTTGACACTTCCCAAGTCTCAATATTTTCAGATTCCAATATCATCGACCAAGAATCCGAACTATCAAATCTCTTTCTTTCCATGTTTACCATATCACTATTAAAGTATGATTTTGATGAAGAAGGGAATGGTGATGATTTCTTCTTCGATTTAGCGAGTCGAAAAGGATTGAAACATGAGCTTGCCATTATATCAGACAAGTGATCAACAAAGTACAGTATCATTACTAAAACACATAGTGGTTCTCCAGAATACGTGAATAATTTTTGAGAAGTGCAGAAGTTGGTTCGAAAAGATGGGATAATCTGAAGAGAAGCATAAAGACCAAATGTGTTTCCATAAACTGATCAAAGAAATGAAACATCCAAATCAAACCATCAAAACAAAATTTCATTTTGACAAGTTCAGCATAATTCCAAGAAAAAATTTCAGAGTGAAAGAAAATGAAGCAACAACACTCAAAAGAGATAAATAAATGTAGAAAAGAAAGCAATACAAATTGGTTACAATTTATAGTGGACAGGACATGGACTTGAAATAAAGTATAAAATGATGAAGAAAACAGAAAACTTTATAAAAAGAAAGCAAGTTTGTGGGATTTCCATGGTGACCATTAAAAAGAAAATAGAAATTTGCAACAAAGTATTTCAAGAGAGTCTCGTGAGTTCTTGGTTTCCAAAAGAAAGCAATCCAACTCTCCTCTTGTTTCATTTTGTATCATTCAATATATTAGTGGCTATACATTACTACAAACTTAGAATCCAAGTCAGTTAATTCATCAACTAAAACTTGGTAAATAAAAGCAAAAGACTTTTAATGGTAGAGAATTATAGTTAGTATTGGCCTCAACTTCCATTGCCTACACAAGTGGCAGAAAGGGTAACATAAAGTGCAAAAGGTTCTACATTTACAAGTGTCAAAAGGTTCTTTACACAAGTTCATCTAGTTACTCATGTAATATTTCCGAGTCAGCACCCCAAATGTTTTACAAACAGAACTCAAAGCTTAATATTTTTGCGCTCTCTGTTTTCCGCTTTTCCAAAATTAAAATTTATATGTTTATAATTAGGTGACGTAGGCCAGTACTATTATGTTTTAGTTGAAGGCATTTGAATTATTAGTATTTATGTTTAATTGATTATTTTTTATTTATTTTTTATATTTTTATTTACTGCGATATATTCATTAAAATAATAAATATCTTTAAAATATAACATGCATTATATATTTTTAAGTACCGTAAAAAAAGTATCGTAGGTGACTTGAAATGAGATTATATATAAGAACAATATTGATATTCCTAAAAATCCATATTAGAGTATTATTATTAATGAACAATAATAATGCATAAAAATTAGTATGTTTGTTTAACTCGAGTACCTCCCTAAACCGAGCATGTTTGCTAAACCTTTCGTGAATAATGTACAATGTAATATAATTCATTCAGCCTTATATTATAGATCAAATTTGAGGCATGCATTCACGTTTACACCCTAAGTTTCATGGTATGTAACCAACTCAAGTACTAGCGACGATGAGGAATGAAGCCTCTCAAAACAAGATTAAGACTGCACTGGAGTATTTTTCTCTACAAAATTCATGCGAGCTACAATAAACATTTAAAAATAAGATCAAAAGATGTTCATGCCTCAAATTGCAGAATAAACTTGCAGCACAAAATTGTGGATTCAAATACATTCCGGGTGTTATATCAAGAAGTCATATTCATCACATTGATACAAGTACTTACAAAGAAGTCACCTCGAGAAGATTGTGATGATCTGTATATCAAGATGTTCTTATCGAGAAGACATGTTGTTGAAACTGCGTAGCTGTACGAACAATATACATGATAACTCAATACTAGATCAACACTAGAACAAGATAGGTAAATAATACTACGTCTACACAAAAAATCAGGAAGAAATGAAGACAAGGCAAATACAAATAATCAAAGATTAGAAGAAGTTTTGAAGTCTGTTTACAGGTCACTGAAAGAAATTCATTGAAATGTTCATGTCTCAGTGAAGAATAAAGGTTAAAGACTTTCAGGGTTTTAGAAGTGTTGAAGATTCAGTGTAAAAGTGCCACCAGAAGATTGTAGTAGCAATGAAGACGTTGTCTAAGTACCAGAAAAGTTTACAGTGAAAGTATAATTATTTATTGACAGTCAGTGTTCGAAGCGATAAGGTTGTTGCAAGCTTAACAATGTAGTCAAGGATATAATACGAAGACCTGAATCGAAGTTAGTCGTCTTGAACCAAACCAGTTGCACTAGGCGTCAGCGTTTCGTGAAAGGAATATGAGTATTATCATTAGAAGAATTGTTAAGTGAGGATTCGTATCTGGATATGCAGGTTATGTGGTTATACGCAGACTCAGAGAGAAGACTTGAAGAAGGGACAGTTTAAGGATTAAAGCGTTCTACAGAAACTAAGTCAAAGTGATCACTACCTTGTAGTAGGAGTCACTGAGATCATTCTATTCGTTAGAAGGAGCAAGAACATTGAAGTAAAGCTCAAAAACTAAGTATCAGAATTAGTCTTGACCTAGTAAGAGCATCAGGGAAGGAATTAGAGTAAAATCTTAGTCCAAATGAGCTTGCTTATTTCCCTAGTCGCCAGTGGAGTTTTTGTAAGGGATTCGATCAATAAAACGCAACAGAAAAAACAAAAACTTTGAATCCCTACCGCATGATCTATGTATAACGACTGGATAATAATGGAGAATAAATGTTTACCTTAATAAAGCTTTCCTTCTGAATGTAATGAACGTTCCGATCTTGATGAACCAACACAGCAACCCTCCTTTCGAAGATCTGCTCTCCAAGATATCCATACGAACGTCCGATCGTCCAACGATCACCGGATCCGGTACTAGCCGATTTGGTTGCCTCTTTTCTCTCTCTCTCTCTCTCTAGCCTCTCTAAGATGTAGAGCTGCTAGGGTTTTTTCTCTAAAAAACATGATTAAACTTCTAAACCTAAAAATATACATCTTAATGTATATATAGAGGAGAGAGGATTTGGGCCTAACCCTAATCTTAATGGGCTTCTAAAAGGTCCCATTCTGATTTTGGGTTTTATATTATTATTAAATTCGAATTCTAATATATATATATACAATTAATCAAGTATCACTTAGTTAATTTAATAATTAAATTCAAATTAATAATAATAAAATATTTAAACTCATAATTTAAATAACACTCCGTTTTAAACGTTCTTTGTGTGTGACCCTTTAGGTTATTATTACGTTGATAATAATTTTATTTTTTAATAATAAAATATAAACAATGAGTGGCATCTAGTAATACATTATTGCTCCCCAAGTAATAATAATAATTGGTGATTCAATTAAACCATTTATGAATAATGTACAATATAATATAATCCCTTTGGTCTTATATTATAGATAAAACTCGAGGCATGCATTGTGTCATCCTCTGTTAACGTTTAATCCTTCTTTCTTAGATCAATGAGTAAACTATTAAACAAATCAGTATTTGAGCACGTCCATGCATTTTATAGTCTTACTCAATCAAGAGGCCAATAATATTACCCCTTTAATATAGGAGGGATAAATCTCATCTAGATCATTCATATTTCTCATACAATTCATAATATACTCAATGTCTACTTTTATTATTACCCGGTCAAGGATAACTTTCAATAGTGTCAAAGTATATTAATTCTCGTATAGAAATATAATGATTTCAGCTCAAAGGACCAGTACATCATTATCACTGAGAGATTAACTTATGACACTTTAAACATGTAGTATCTCACAACGGGTCAATCCAGCACCATGTATTTAATACATGTGCCTGTGTTTTGACTTTTGTATCACTATACCTATGATCAATGAGATGTGATCATTAGTCAACAAACACACTAGTCTCAACGTATTTATTATCGTCCCTTAACAATAATACTTGACTAGGGACCTTTAGGAATATCAATACTATTTTCATAAACTCATTTCAAAATCACGTACTTAGAGATATAGATTTACATATCATATTCCAAGGACATTTATTAATCTAACATTTTATGGCAAAAAAATATAATAAATTACTAAAGAATAATCTATAATCTCCTAATTAATAATCCAAATATTTCATAACATAAACATAATAGTGTTGTCTTTAGGGCACACACACTAAAAATCTCCCACTTGCACTAGAGCCAATCACCCATGTATCTAATACCCATGGAACTAGTATGATCTTCATGTTTTTTCTGCGACAAAGCCTTAGTCAGTGGGTCTGCAACATTATCATCAGTATATACTTTACATATATGTATATCTCCTCTTTTATTAATCTATCATAGAAGGTGATGTCTCCTAAGTATATGCTTTTCCCGGGAATGGGACCTTGGTTCTTTAGCCTGCGTGATGGCTCCATTATTATCACAGTAAAGATCAACCAGATCTGTGATCGATGGAACCACACCAAGTCCCGTTATGAATTTCCGTATCCAAATAGCCTCCTTGGCTGCTTCAGTGGCAGCAATATACTCAGCTTCTATTGTAGAATCAACTATTGTCTCTTGCTTTGAACTCTTCCAGCTTACAACACCTTCATTAAGGCAAAACACAAAACCTGACTGAGATACTGAATCGTCTCTGTCCGTCTGGAAGCTGGCGTCAGTGTAACCTTTATAACTGAAAGAGATATGTCCTAAGTCCAATCATGTATGACGATTTAGGAATAACTTTTATGTAATCTGTTTTGATTTCATTGATAATAATAAAAGACTTGTTTTGTTTTTATTGCGGGCTCTATCAATTTAAATGTTTAAATAAGATATACCACAGTTTAGAGTAAAAATTTTTATGGATTGTGATGAGATCATAATAATGAGACCTAAAAGATGATAACTCTAAACTTAAATAGTTTCTGGTCGTAGGATTACTAACTGGTAATTAATAATCCGCAAAGATCGGTACATACTATGCTTGCTTCATTATGAAGGATGTCTGTTCTCATAGACATTTGTGTGGTGACACTATAGCTAATATGTAGGTGCTTATTATAGAATAAGTTCACTGAACATGACTCACACAGCTGAACAACTGATGGAGTTCACTCACGTGTCAGCAGTTGTTCACATAGTGATAGTTGTACAAGTATCCTTAGACTTGAGATCATCATAGTCATCTTGTGTACACTAAACTATGCTTTGGTTTAGTTCTTAGTCTCAAGGGACAATTATAAGGGCTCTACTGGGTATAGGAATTTGTACACGAAGATAATGTATGATCAATAAAGGATCTACCCCTTCCAGTGAAGGAAAAGAATGTTCAATGCTCGTCCACTTATGCTAGTTCAGGAATCTCTGGCCAGAGTGAATGAAATTAGAAAGGAGTTTCTAATTTACATTAAATAGAACTAAGCATAGTGAATGGGAAAGCAAGTGATTAAATAAGATAGGCTTGACACAAGTTCCATGCCTTGTATTTAATCGTGACATTGCAGGGTAGAAGGAATTGATTGTACGGTAACTACTCACTGAATAGGTTCTTGGTATTCTAAGCAGTGAATTCGTATTATCCGGATAGTCGCGATATGCTGAGAAGTATCCCTCACGATGTAGAATAAATATGATTAATTAATTAATCATAGTTAATGAATTTGAGAATTTATATAAATAATGATAAAATAGTTTTATTATTATTTATTTCTACTATCGGCTTAATATTGAACCTACAGGGTCACACCATAAAAGAGAATGATTTAATGGTGGAGGAGTTAATTAATAATGACTGATAATTATTTATTTACGAAATAAATAATTAATTGGAAAATTTAATAATTGATTAAATGAGATTTAATTGATTATAAATTAATTAAGAAAAGGTTCTTAATATTATTAATTAAGAATTTAATTTTTGGAAATTAAATCAAGTGATAGAATTATTTCTAAAGAGTTTAGAAAAAAGATTAATAATTAAAAAGTGTTTTAATTATTAGTGAGAATAATAAAGGGTTAATAATAATAATATTTTATGGGAAAATTTTCAACTGAAAATTTTGCCTATAAATATACTATTATAGACCCTATTTTTGCCTAAACCAAAAAGATTTACAAAACCCTAATTCTCTACATCTCCTCCTCCTTCATTATATCATTTTCTTGGTGGATACCGGTGGAGTGTTTCACACTTGAGGAGCAGCTGCTAAGGATCTCCGTTCATCGTTCTTGGATCGCTATTAAAGACCTCCATCTTTCCATTAACGTAAAGTTTCTTAAGGTAAACACACTGAACTACGAATTAAATATTATTTTTTGCATGGATCCTGCGGAGGGTTTCGTTTTTTTTTTTAAGATTAAATTTACGTTTTCGCTGCGTTTATGTGCTAAAAACCCTTCAATGGTATCAGAGCTACTTGCGAAAAGTTTTTAATTCGTTTATGTGTTTAACTGTTTTCGATATATGAGCTTGTACGTGATTCGCCATGATTTGATGTTGATATAGTATGCTTATATATGTATGGTTTTGAATATAAGATATTCATGTGAGTTGTATAATCATAAAATGATTATGTAATATGTATATATACTAATATATATATGATTTATGTTTGTTCTAATTATGAGAATCATATTAGATACGGATTCTGAATTGGCTGCTGAAGATTTGCTGAAATCTGGGTCTGGTGTCCGATTTACGCAAACGAATACCCTATTCCATAGGTAAACGAGCGTTTGAACAAAACTGATAGCTATAGCTATCAACGACTCGTCTGTAAGGTGTTTGACGTCGGTTACTGCCTGTAAACAGTGATTCTTATTTTTCTGATTTGATTCTGATTTTTCTGATATTTGTCATATTTTCTTTTTATGATTAGATCATGGATAATATGATATGTTAAGATCAGATTATGTGTTTTAACATGCTTTTATGTGTTGTATGAGCATGGTGGATGGTTATGGCCTTTCAACTTTAGTGTAATGGTTTGGTTTTGGTTTTAAATACGACTTGCATGTCGTCAATCTTTGTAATCATAAATCTCGAATGTAACTCGAGTTATTCTTGTAAGTTCATTAGATTAGTTTTACTTTCAATCATGTAATGTAATTGAAGACTCAAGAAGGTTATCCAATGGAGGTGATACAAAGAAGAAGACAAGGCATACAAGAAGTCTAAACAAAGAAGAAGACTTATGTAATAAGTAGTTGTATTTATTTCCATCACCATATTAGATTGACCTTGATCTTTATCATGAGCTTGATAAAGATCACATAGGATGGGGCCATAACCAAACACATTTACTTTATTGCACTTTACATTTACTTGTTTATTTAATTTTATATATGAGATATATTCCTATGTTTACCATGCGATGATAGATTTAGGTGAACTTAAATCAATATAAGGCGTGCTCTAGAAAATCTAGAATAGGAATCGTTTCTTGCCTTAACAATAAATATTATGAATACGATCATGAGATTCTTGTGTTTATGAAACACGTAATTGAATATGAATGTTCAATATTGAGAGAAAGGATGATTTTGTCAACAACAGATTTCTATCTGTAAGAAAGGGTTATTAAGTGACGCCTCTTAACAATGCTCCACCCGATCTGAGAATCATCTGATTATCGATTATTGATTTGAAATATTTAATTTAAAAGGAAGAATCTCTTTATAATATGATTATGATTGTAACATAATATAATCCCTCTAAAATTAAATAATATCAAGTAGTAATTGGCCAATGACACAACGGGCTTGTGTCGGTCATAGCCTTCCAACATGGTAGAAAGTGGTTCTTATTTTTAAATCATTGTCGTTTCGTGCTACAGCCGAGGGCTTTGATTTCGAAATAAGAAATACTTGTCTATTACATAGAGATGTGTACATTGAATTAGAATCTAAAGGTCGGTACGCGCTACAGCCGTGGGCCGTTGGAGACTGATTCAATTGTACGAAATGTTGGGTCAGACTTGACTTAAAATATTGAGTTTGTCGTGCCACAGTCGTGACTCAATTATTCAAGAGGCTAAACTTATATTAGGGAATAACATAATATGTAATTGACAAGAGTTGTCTACCTACTGAACATCACATGACGTTTTATGCCACAGCCGAGGTTGTGTGATGAAATGTAGGATCCCTATTCCCACTAGCATAATGAATGCTTAATTTTCACTTAGGGGGTTGAAAAAATTAGATAAACTAGTGGGAGACACTTATGAATAAAGACCCGATTCATATACTATTTTGAAATGAAATTAAATTTTTGCTAAGTGTTGTTATGTGTTTATCATTTACAGATTTACTATATTCGTCATGTCTTCTGCACTATCACTCCGGAGCATACTAGATGCTCACAAGTTGACTGGTCCTAATTTAGCTGTTTGTTTTCACTGTAACAAGTTAGGGCACTGGAAGAGGCACTGCAAGGTTTACCTTGCAGAATTGAAGAAGAAGAAGGGTAGTAAGACTACCGCTTCTGATTCAGGCATGTTCATGATCGAAGTTAATATGTCACTAGGTCAAATTTCTACTTGGGTATTAGATACCGCCTGTGGTTCTTATATTTGCAATTCGTTGCAAGGACTAAAGGGAAGTAGGACTCTTGAAAAAGATGAGGTGATTCTACGTATGGGCAATGGAGCAAGGGTTGTGGCCATATCTGTAGGATCATTTAGTTTACATATGCCTACGGGCAAGACTATTATTTTGAATAATTTTTATTACGTTCCCTCTATTGTGAGGAATATTGTTTCTATTCCTATGTTGGATGTGGATGGTTTTTCATTTATTATTAAGAATAATGAATGTTCTATCCTTAGAGATAATGTTCTTTTTGGACGTGGCATTTTAAATAGTGGTCTGTATGTATGTGACGTAGAGCATGATTTACTTCAGATTGAACAAACTAATAATAGAAAATGAGATGATGAAAATCTGACCTATTTATGGCACTTTAGGCTAGGTCATATTAGTGAAAATAGACTGCGGACATTGTATAAGGAAGGGTTACTTGACCCCTTTGATTTTGAATCATATCCTACATGTGAGTATTGTCTATTGGGTAAAATGACCAAATCTCCATTTAGTGGACATGGAGAGAGGGCTGCAGATTTGCTAGGATTGGTACACACAGATGTATGTGGACCAATGTCTACGCAAGCCATGGGTGGATTTTCGTACTTTATTACTTTCATAGATGATAGATCTAGATTCAGATATGTGTATTTGATGAAACACAAGTCTGAAGCCTTTGAAAAGTTCAAAGAATATAAACATAAAGTGGAGAAACAAACCAAACACAGTATTATAACTCTTCGATCAGATCGAGGTGATGAATACTTAAATGGAGAGTTTTTAGATTATCTCAAAGAAAATGGTATAGTCTCACAGTGGACTCCTCCATATACTCCATAGTTAAATGGGGTATCTGAAAGGAGAAATCGAACTTTGTTAGACATGGTTCGGTCCATGATGAACTATGCGAATCTTCCAGTATTCCTATGGGGTTATGCATTGGAAACCTCAGCATATTTACTGAATAAGGTGCCTTCCAAATCTATTCCTCAAACACCATATGAGATATGGAAAGAAAGGAAACCGAGTCTTAAACACGTTAAGATTTGGGAATGTCCAGCTTATGTCAAGAAAGTTGACCCAGATAAGCTGGAATCTCGATCCGTAAAATGTAATTTTGTGGGATATCCTAAAGAGACTTTGGGGTATTACTTTTACACCGATCATCGGGTGTTTGTCTCCAGACATGCTACCTTCTTGGAAAAGGAGTTTATCCTTGAAGGAAACAGTGGGAGCAAAATTGAAGTTGATGAAGTTCAAGAAGCACAAACTACTACGGATCAAGTGGAATCACCTATTCAGACTGAACAACCTTCTATGGAACAGCCCATTCGTAGGACAGGGAGAGTGTCTCGCCAACCTGAGAGGTATTATGGCCTTGTCATTGAGAATGACAATGAGTTGTCAATCATTGATGATGACAACCCTGTGACCTATAATGAGGCTATGAGTAGTGTTGACTCAGAGAAATGGCATAGTGCCATGAAATCCGAAATGGAATCTATGTATACCAACCAAGTATGGACTCTGGTTGAGGGGCCTGAAGGTGTTAAGCCTATTGGGTGCAAGTGGGTATACAAAAGAAAGATTGGAGCAGATGGCCAGGTGGAGATCTATAAGGCCAGGCTCGTGGCAAAAGGATTCAAACAAAGGCAAGGGATTGACTTTGATGAAACTTTTTCGCCTGTAGCCCTGTTAAAATCAATTCGGATTTTGCTTGCGATTGCTACTTACTACGACTATGAGATCTGTCAAATGGATATGAAAACAGCCTTCCTCAATGGGGAACTTGAGGAGGAAGTGTATATGACACAGCCAGAGGGTTTTCTTTCCAAGGGAAATGAACACCTAGTGTGTAAGCTGCTGCGAACCATATATGCTTTAAGGCAAGCTTCTCGTAGATGGAACATCCGTTTTGATGAGACAATCAAAGAGTTTGGTTTTATCAAAAACATAGATGAACCATGTGTCTACAAGAAGGTTAGTGGGAGCGCGGTAACATTTCTTGTATTGTATGTGGATGACATACTTCATATATGAAATAATATACCAATGCTACAATCAGTCAAAGTATGGCTATCAAAGAACTTCACCATGAAGGACTTGGGAGAAGCATCCTACATTCTCGGTATGAAGGTCTATAGAGATAGATCTAGAAGAATGATAGGTCTTACCCAGGGTACATACATCCAGAAAGTGCTTAAAAGGTTTAGCATGGAAAACTCCAAAAGAGGTCTCATACCGATGAGGCATGGAGTGTCCCTTTCCGAAAAAATGTCTCCTAAGACACCTGAGGAAAAAGAGCGTATGAGTAAGATTCCTTATGCTTCAGTAATAGGATCTATCATGTACGCGATGTTGTGTACAAGGCCTGATGTTGCTTATTCAATTAGTGTGACGAGCTAATATCAGTCCAATCCAGGTGAAGACCACTGAAAAGCAGTGAAAAACATCTTTAAGTACTTGCGAAGGACTCAGGACATTTTTCTTGTTTTTGGTGGTGAATCTGAGTTGAAAATAAAGGGTTATACTGACTCTAGTTTTCAATCAGAAAGTGATAGTAAATCCATGTCAGGGTACGTGTTTACTCCGAATGGTGGTGCAATTCAGATTGTTGAAAGAGGAGATGTCAACATCAAGAGAGTTGACACACATAACAATGTAGCAGACCCCCTCACAAAGCCACTTTCTCAGAGTCACTTTGATCGTCATAAAGACAAGATGGATATTAGATACCAGAGTGATTGGCTTTAGTACAAGTGGGAGATTGAAAGAGATATGTCCTAAGTCCAATCATGTATGAGGATTTAGGAATAACTTTTATGTAATCTGTTTTGATTTCATTGATATTAATAAAAGACTTGTTTTATTTTATTGCGGGCTCTATCTATTTAAATGTTTAAATAAGATATACCACAGTTTAAAGTAAAGCTTTTTGTGGATTGTGATGATATCATAATAATGAGACCTAAAAGTTGATAACTCTAAACTTAAATAGTTCCTGGTCGTAGGATTACTAACTAGTAATTAATAATCCGCAAAGATCGGTACATACTATGCTTGCTTCATTATGAAGGATGTCTGTTCTCATAGACATTTGTGTGGTGACACTATAGCTAGTATATAGGTGCTTATTATAGAATAAGTTCACTGAACATGACTCACACAGCTGAACAACTAATGGAGTTCACTCACGTGTCAGCAGTTGTTCACATAGTGATAGTTGTACAAGTATCCTTAGACTTGAGATCATCGTAGTCATCTTGTGTACACTGAACTATGCTTTGGTTTAGTTCTTAGTCTCAAGGGACAATTATAAGGGCTGGGTATAGGAATTTGTACACGAAGATAGTGTTTGATCAATAAAGGATATACCCATTCCAGTGTAGGAAAAGAATGTTCAATGATGGTCCACTTATGCTAGTTTAGGAATCTCTGGCCAGAGTGAATAAAATTAGAAAGGAGTTTCTAATTTACATTAAATAGAACTAAGCATAGTGAATGGGAAAGCAAGTGATTAAATAAGATAGGCTTGACACAAGTTCCATGCCTTGTATTTAATCGTGACATTGCAGGGTAGAAGGAATTGATTGTACTGTAACTACTCACTGAATAGGTTCTAGGTATTCTAAGCAGTGAATTCGTATTATCCGGATAGTCGCGATATGCTGAGAAGTATCCCTCACGATGTAGAATAAATATGATTAATTAATTAATCATATTTAATAAATTAGAGAATTTATATAAATAATGATAAAATAGTTTTATTATTATTTATTTCTACTACCGGCTTAATATTGAACCTACAGGGTCACACTATAGAAGAGAATGATTTAATGGTGGAAGAATTAATTAATAATGGCTGATAATTATTTATTTATGAAATAAATAATTAATTAGCAAATTTAATAATTGATTAAATGAGATTTAATTTATTATAAATTAATTAAGAAAAGGTTCTTAATATTATTAATTAAGAATTTAATTTTTGGAAATTAAATCAAGTGAGAGAATTATTTCTAAAGAGTTTAGAAAAAGGATTAATAATTAAAAGGTGTTTTAATTATTAGTGAGAATAATAAAGGGTTAATAATAATAATATTTTATGGGAAAATTTTCAGCTGAAAATTTTGCCTATAAATATACTATTATAGACCCTATTTTGGCCTAAACCAAAAAGATTTACAAAACCCTAATTCTCTCAATCTCCTCCTTTACATCGTTTTCTTGGTGGATACCGGTGGAGTGCTTCACACTTGAGGAGCAGCTGCTAATGATCTCCGTTCATCGTTCTTGGATCGCTATTAAAGACCTCCATCTTTTCATTAACGTAAAGCTTCTTAAGGTAAACACACTGAACTACGAATTAAATATTATTTTTCGCATGGATCCTGTGGAGGGTTTCGGGTTTTTTTAAGATTAAATTTACGTTTTCGCGGCGTTTATGTGCTAAAAACCTTTCAACAACCAGCTTCTCATCTCCTCCATACACCAAGAATGAATCTTTAGTCATCTTCAAGTACTTAAGAATATTCTTGACAGCTGTCCAGTGACCCTAACCTGGATTAGACCGGTATCTGCTCGTCATGCTCAAGGCGTACGAAACATCAGGACAAGTACATATCATCGCATAAATTATAGATCCAATTGCCGAAGCATATGGAACTTTGCTCATACGGCCCTTATCATCTAATGATTTAGGGCAGTTGTCTTTTGAGATCAATATCCCATGAGACATTGGGATATATCCACTTTTTGCCTCTTGCATCCCAAAATGATGCAATACTTTGTCAATATATGTACTCTGACTTAGGCCGATTAATTTCCTTGATCTATCTCTATAGATCTTGATCCCCAATATATAGGTAGCATCGCCTAAATCTTTCATCGAGAAACTATTTCCCAACCAAGTTTTAACAGCCTGTAGAGAAGGTATATCATTCCCTATTAGTAATATTTCATCTACATATAGTACTGGGAATGCCACATGGCTCCCACTAACCTTCTTGTAATCACATGGTTCATCTTCATTTTGAATAAAGCCAAATTCTTTGACTGTTTCATCAAAATGACGATTCCATCTTCTTGAGGCTTGCTTCAATCCATAAATAGATCGAAGCAACTTACAGACCATATTAGCAAACTTGGGATCGAAAAAACCCTCAGGTTGTATCATGTATACATCCTCTTCAAGGATCCTATTTAAAAAAGCGGTTTTGACATCCATTTTCCAAATCTCGTAGTCGTAGTAAGCAGCTATTGCTAGCAAAATCCTGATGGACTTGACCATAGCAACTGGTGAAAAGGTCTCATCATAGTCTATACCATGAATTTGTTTGAAATATTTTGCCACTAGTCGCGCTTTATAGGTCTGTACTTTACCATCCATGTCAGTTTTCTTCTTGAAAACCCACTTGCACCCTATAGGTTTTACCCCTTCAGGTGGATTAACTAAAGTCCATTCTTTATTTTGATACATGGATTCTATTTCAGATTTCATGGCCTCTAGCCATCTCTCGGAGTATGGACTGTTCATAGCTTCTTGGTAGATAAGAGGCTAATCATTGTCTATAAGAATTACATCTTCATCTTGAGTCAAGGGAAATCCATAATATCTCTCCGGCTCATGACGAGCCATACTAGATCTACGAACAACCTGTGTTTCTGGAGCAGGAACATCTTGATATACTTCCTGCCCATTTTCCAATTATGGTTCAATGTTATTTTATACAACTTGATCTTCATCGAGATCTATAGTCCTCCCATTAATTTTCTTGGAAAGTAACTCTCTTTCAAGAAATACAGCGGTTCGAGCAACAAACACTTTGTTCTCGGTAGGATAATAGAAATTATACCCTTTAGTTTCTTCAGGATATCCCACAAAATAACATTTATCCGATTTTGGTCCCAGCTTGTCAGACACCAAGCATTTCACAAAAGCTTCGCATCCCCATACTTTCATAAAAGACATGCTGTGACATTTCTCAATCCATATTTCATATGGAATCTTTTGAACCGATTTAGTTGAAACTCGGTTTAGTGTATATGCAGCCGTTTCTAGAGCATAACCCCATAAACTTATTGGAAGATCTGCTAGACTCATCATCGATCGCACCATGTCCAACAAGGTACGATTTCTCTTCTCAGAAACTCCATTCCATTGAGGTGTTCCAGGAGGAGTAAGCTGTGATACGATACCACACTCCTTCAAGAAACCTTTAAACTCGAGGCTTAAGTATTCTCCTCCACGATTTGATCGTAGAACTTTTATACTTTCCCCTATTTGCTTTTCAACTTCAGCCTTGTATTCTTTGAACTTTTCAAAAGAATTGGAATTGGTCTTCAAATATACACATATCCATGTCTACTGAAATCGTCAGTAAATGTAATAAAGTAGTAAAAGTCACACTTTACCATCGTACGTATTGGACCACATACATCATTATGTATAAGTCCTAATCGTTCGGTGGCCCTTTCACCTTGTCCGGTAAAAGGAGCTTTAGCCATTTTGCCAATGAGACAAGATTTGCATTCTTCGCATGATTCAAAATCAAACTTATCTAAGTAACCAATTTGATGTAATTTGGAAATGCGTTTCTCATTTATGTGACCTAAACGACAATGCCAAAGGTATGCTTGATTTGAGTCTTTCATCTTAATACGTTTATTATCATTATTTATGTTATAGACAGGAGTATCTATAATATATAATAGATGATGTCAAAGATTACTGGAGCTAATAATATCATCAACATCTATGATCTGAGTATATCACATCTATGATCCGAGTATATCAGAAGATCAGAAGAGTTGAAGGCAGCATGCAAGAGCAGAATCTCAAAGGATGGAAAATTTCTGAATGTAAAAGTTGGCTCTTTGTCAAGATACAGGATAGGGATGTTAGCTAGTTATCCTAAGCCAGATTTGCTGAAACTAATAGAGGCTCTAACTGACACCCCCGTCCTAGAAGAATTAGAAATACTTGTGAAGATTAAGAACATATTTGAGAAAGAATCAAAAAGCTCAGTCTTTACTTAATCATTGTAAGTTGTCAAATGTTCAATGCACAAGTGTTGTATCAACTTTTGTATCATTTTATTTTCATTCTTTAACTTGGGATTAGTCTTGTTAACATGCATGAATTTGTGATAAGCAATCTTCTCACAAATTGGGGGAGATTGTTGGGCAATACATGCTTGTATCATAATAAGACTAAGTCATACTGACAACCCTAAGATTAGTTGTATTGTAACCTTAATCTGTAATTCATACTTGTAACACTTAATGTCTGTAAAATGTAAATGGAGTAGACTGGAGTATTTTTCTCTAAACAATGTCAAGCCTAAGAATTCTATCTGGAAGAAGATCAAGAAGATCATGCCTCAGAAGAATTATGAAGAAGCTTGGAGTTGAATAAATCTGTTTGGTGTAAAACATTCTAAGTCAAGATCTCTACAAGTCACAGAATTAGTGTTATAGAGAAGTCATTCGAGAACTCAGAAAGACCTATCGAGAACTCAGGAATTGTCTATTGAGAACTCAGGAAATGCTATTGGAGATATCGATAAGTCAGATACCCATTCGAGAACTCAGAGATATCGACAAGTGTACATTCATTAGAGAACTCTGAGTTATCGACAAGTGACAAATGAAGAGACCTCTGAACAAAATTATGGGAATGAATGCTCTCTTCAGACACCTGAATTTGATGGTAATACTGAAGAGAATGGAAATGACAGTCATGGTAATACTGAAGAAAATGATGAAGGCACTAGTCAACAGAAACACACTAGAAAGTGGGATAGGAGTCATACAGTAGAAGCTATTATTGGTGATCCCTCAGCTGGTGTGAGAACTAGGAGTGCAACTGCTAATGAATGCCTACATGCATATTTTCTATCTCAAGTAGAGCCCAAGAAAACTGAAGAAGCCCTATTGGATCCTGATTGGATATGTGCTATGCAGGAGGAGCTGAATCAGTTTGAGAGAAACAAAGTCTGGAAATTAGTTCCTGCACCAAAGAATAGAAGCATAATTGGAACTAAGTGGGTGTACAGGAACAAAATGGATGAAAATGGAATTGTTACTGGAAACAAAGCAAGACTGGTTGCTAAAGGCTACTCACAAGAAGAGGGAATTGACTATGATGAGATTTTGCTCCTGTTGCAAGACTAGAAGTAATAAGAATTTTTCTAGCATTTGCTGCACACTTAAATTTCAAGGTGTATCAAATGGTTGTCAAGAGTGCTTTTCTTAATGGTGAACTAGAAGAAGAAGTTTATGTGCAACAGCCACCTGGCTTTGAAGATCCAGAATTCCCTAACTTTGTTTACAAATTACTCAAGGCTCTATATGGATTGAAATAGGCACCTAGAGCCTGGTATGACACACTGTCAGAATTTCTACTCAAACATGGTTTTACCAGAGGTACTATTGATAAGACTCTCTTCTACAAGAAGCATGGTGAAGATATGATCCTAGTTCCAATCTATAAGGATGATATCATCTTTGGATCTACAAATGAAAAGCTGTGTCAAAGATTCTCTAGGCTAATGCAGAGTGTATATGAAATGAGCATGATGGGAGAATTGAGTTACTTCCTTGGCCTTCAAGTTAGTCAAAAAAGTGATGGTATTTTCATCAGCCAAACCAAATATGTGAATGACTTATTAAAAAAATTTGGTATGGTGGATAGCTCACCTGCATCTACACCTATGTCTACTGCAACCTAGTTGGATGAAGACAAGAAAGGCGAGAGTGTGGATATTTCAAGCTACCGAGGGATGATTGGATCATTGCTTTATTTGACTGCTAGTAGACCAGACATCATGTTTGCTACTTGTCTATGTGCCAGATTTCAAGCCAATCCAAAGGAATCACATTTGATGGCTGTAAAAAGGATTTTCAGATACTTAAAGGGAACTCCAAACTTGGGATTATGGTATCCTAGGGGAACTGGTTTTGAAGCTATTGGATACACAGATGTAGATTTTGCTGGATGCAGGGTTGATAGGAAAAGTACTAGTGGAAGCTGTCAATTTCTTGGTCAAAGACTTTATCCTGGTATAGTAAGAAACAACAATCTGTGTCAACTTCCACAGCTGAAGCTGAATATATAGCTGCTGGAAGTTGTTGTGCTCAGGTGCTTTGGATTAGAAATCAGCTAATGGACTATGGTCTAGTGTTACACAAAATTCCCATTATGCGTGACAATACTAGTGCCATATCTATAATAGCTAATCCAGTTAATCATTCTAGAACAAAGCACATTGATGTTAGGTACCATTTTATCAGGGAACATGCTACAAATGGTACCATTGAGCTCATTTTTGTTCCAATAGAAAAACAATTAGCTGATATTTTTACTAAACCTTTGGATGAAGCAACCTTCACTAGACTTGTGAGTGAAATTGGAATGCTCAATTCTTCATCCTAAGGTAAAGAACTCAGCTAATGTGCTGCAACAGATTAATTTCTAATAAATCAACCTAGTTTGATTTAATTGGAAATTAACTGAAATATGAATTATAAATATTTCAGAATCTCTGTATATTTATTTCAGAATTATTTCAGTCCTTTTTGGACAAACTGGGCATTTATCAGAGTTCTCGATAAGTCATTTGACTTCTCGAATGTAACTTTTTTTTATATATATTCAAAATTACTAAGTATTTTACTTTTTCTATAAATACCCAGACTTCTCTATTAATCTTAACTTGGAATTTCTCAAAATTCTAAGTAAACTGAATATTTATTACGTCATATCTTCAGTATGTGAACTTAATAAACAACAGATCAAAAGAAGCAAAAAGTATGAAAAACTGAACAAATTTAATTCATAAATTCTGTTCATAAAAAAACTTTTGACATACTTTGTCTCTAAATTTCTCTGACTTATTGACACATTTACATGCTTATATGATTTCTTGCTTACGTGGAAATATGTTAGTCCAGTGTTAGTAGACTAGTACATTATTTGTGTTGTTTTAAGTATGCTGATAGTGATAAATTTATCTGATTGCTTGCTAATAGGGAGAGTTACTTTTTGTGTAGGGAGTTCGTGCTTATTTGCATGGGGAATAGTTACTCTTTAAAATAAACTAATATTCTTGAGTACTTGCATTGGGAATAGTCACTAGTCATTTCTAGCTGTCTAGTAGGCTTATGTGATTATTACTCCTATTATTCGGGCAACTCAAGAGTCTTTTGGTTTCTATCTTTACTCCCTCTATAAATTAAAACGCTTCACTCTTTATCACGTCATCACTCTCCTACTCTCAACAAACATCATATTTCAAACTCACCTCTTGTTCATCTTTCTTTCTCTCATTCAAATGGATGCCCCAGTCTTCTACAGACTTGTTAATGGAGCTTATCAACGGGTCCATCATTTGGATGATGATCTGGTGTATTTTGATCCTTTCAGACTTCGTGTCCATCTCAAGGGGGTTGTTTACAGCCCCTTTGATATTCCACTTGAGGTCTTTTACGAACTCTCGTGGGATGATCAAATCGACATTCTTTTCTTTGAGATGGAAGCCTCTTTCGAGCAGGAGAGACGAGCCAGGGTGGCTGAGCAGCAACGCATTGCTGCTTTGGAGTTGCAGGAGAGGATCATCTCTCTTGCACACTCCATGTCCAGAGCTTACCAGCGCAGGGCAAGGAGGTTGGAGGCCGAGAAGAAGGAGTCTGAATTAGAAAGTTCTGATTCTTGTCTTGAAATCTTTTGTTTGTGTAATAATTACTATATGCTTATATCTGTATTAAATTTTGTCTTTTCTGCAATAATGCTTGCAACTGAAATATCTTACAATGTGTTTGTCTAATGAAACTCCAAAAAGATACAGTTGTTCAATGCATTTCAGGTCTAATACAAGACATCAACAGGAAATTCAAATAATCAATTCACAGGTATTAGTGCTAAAACTGCAGCTAAAACACCTCAAAACCAAACTGTGGTTTACCTAAGCACAGCAACACAAACACAAACTCAAACACAATCCCCCTCAGGTGACTCTCAAAAGCCACCTGTTTTATAAAAGGACAACAATTTCTTGATGACCTTCAGGTTGATTCAGTTGTTTGAGAAAAGAATCCACCAAACATGAAAGTTTATCAGTTTACTGAATATTTCATGAATGTTTCTCTTGCACCTTCATGTGCACAAACAGTCTTCACAGATTGAAAGGTTTGAGGGTAGTACTCCTAAGAGGGAGCTATCTAAATCCTCTCCAATTCAATTGGAGGTTCCTCAAAAAGGAACAACTCCCCTCATAATTCTAGCAGAAGCTGTCTTAGCAGCCAAAGCTAGAAGAACAATTACCTATGACAATGTCATAAGAAGGGCAATCTTATCACATTTATGTGACAGTGCCCTGCAAGGTGTACAAAGGTTTGAGGTTGGTGTACATGACAGTAACCCAGTCAAATCCTCTCCAATTCTAATGGAGGTTTCCACTACAAGTGGAGGATAACACACTGTCACAACCACAGAGCAATCTGTGAGTCAAACTGTGACCCCAGTCATAGATGTTAATGCACTCATTTTTCTGGTGAAATGAGTATAATTAGCCCTATATGGTCTTCCTCTAATCATATAATCATAGATTACCTCTTCTCAGCCACCTCTTATTTCTGTAGGTCAAACAACATTTGAGCCTTTCATGTGAGGATAAAAGAAAAGACTGAGTGAAAAACACAGAATAAGAGAGGCATGATCCTTCCTGGCAAAAGGAGAGGTAGATGAATGTATGGATTTAGTAATCCTGGTGAGGGAACTCTTACTCTCAAAAGTCATGAGACTAGTGCAGTGAGATTTTATGAGACTACTTATTCAAAAGAACAGAGAGCTTAGGACTTTTATCACTAACAGATTTTTTCTACAGATCTAAGTGCAACTTCTATTTAAAAAAAAACTTATCACCATAAATCTCAATGAAGCTTGAAGCTGCAGACAATGCTCCAAATGGACAATGACAGCAACTTGAACAATGTGCATTTAGCTGGATCTTTCTTCCTGGAGATAATGTCAAAAAGGGGGAGAATATATCTAAATGCCAAAACAGCTAATGGATGTTGAATAAATCTAAATGCAACTCAACAAAAGAAGTCCTGATGGGAAGATTGGTTTTGGTTTCTGCATTTGGATAAAGTTTTGACATCATCAATCAGAACTTGTGCATAATTTCATAATGAACAAGTTGGGGGAGATTGTAATATATAATAGATGATGTCAAAGATTACTGGAGCTAATAATATCATCAACATCTATGATCTGAGTATATCACATCTATGATCTGAGTATATCAGAAGATCAGAAGAGTTGAAGGCAGCAGGCAAGAGCAGAATCTCAAAGGATGGAAAATTTTTGAATGTAAAAGTTCGCTCTTTGTCAAGATACAGGATAGGGATGTTAGCTAGTTATCCTAAGCCAGATTTGCTGAAACTAATAGAGGCTCTAACTGACACCCCCATCTTAGAAGAATTAGAAATACTTGTGCAGATTAAGAACATATTTGAGAAAGAATCAAAAAGCTCAGTCTTTACTTAATCATTGTAAGCTGTCAAATGTTCAATGCATAAGTGTTGTATCAACTTTTGTATCATTTTATTTTCATTCTTTAACTTGGGGTTAGTCTTGTTAACAGGCATGAATTTGTGATAAGCAATCTTCTCACAAATTGGGGGAGATTGTTGTGCAAGACATGCCTGTATCATAAAAAGACTAAGTCATACTGACAACCCTAAGATTAGTTGTATTGTAACCTTAATCTGTAATTCATACTTGTAACACTTAATGTCTGTAAAATGTAAACGGAGCAGACTGGAGCATCTTTCTCTAAACAGTGTCAAGCCTAGAATTCTATCTGGAAGAAGAACAAGAAGATCATGCCTCCGAAGAATTATGAAGAAGCTTGGAGTTAAATAAATCTGTTTGGTGTAAAACATTCTAAGTCAAGATCTCTACAAGTCACAGAATTAGTGTTATAGAGAAGTCATTCGAGAACTCAGAAAGACCTATCGAGAACTAAGGAATTGTCTATTGAGAACTCAGGAAATGCTATTGGAGATATCGATAAGTCAGATACCCATTCGAGAACTCAGAGATATCGACAAGTGTACATTCATTAGAGAACTCTGAGTTATCGATAAGCCAAAGTCCATTAGAGAACTCTGAGTTATCGATAAACCAAAATTCACTAGAGAACTCAGAGTTGTCGATAAGTCAAGTCAACAATGAAGTTTCAGAGATATCGACAAGCCAACATGCCTATCGAGATGTCGAGTTCTCTACAGCTTAATTGGAGATCTCGAAGTGAAGAAATTTCTCTAAGTACAGAATTGCAGAACAGTTTAATATCCAAGGTTACAAATCAACAAACAATTCACATAGCTGGATTGACAAGTCTACAAAAAGCAGCTTGAGAGATGTGCAAGATCAATGGCAAAGATTAACTGACAGAGGAGATTAAAGTAATCACGGGATGCTAAAGATATGCTAAGCCAGAAATAGAAGATTTTCTTTTCTATAAATAGAAATGACAAGTGACAGTTTAGAAAAGCTAATAGCATGTTTATTATCCACTGTGTAAACCAGAAGTTAACTGAGTTATAAAGTTAACACTGGTCCTCTAGTTAAGTAGAACAATCTAGATAGAAAATTGGGTGTTCTCTCTCAAGAAAGAAGCTAAGTTCTAAAACAAGAACTTAGAGATTTTGTAGCAAAACACTGCTTGATTTTTAATATAAAAATAAGTGAGTTTTGAAGATCTTTGTTTTACATATTTGCACAGTTATTTATGTTTAACATCTACTCTACTAAATCATTGTTAACAACCAACCAGTTACATTCGAGGTTAAATAATTAAAAGAATAATGAAAATGACATGCAAGTCGTATTTATAAAACGAAAATCATAAACTTTAATCTAAAGGTCTTAAAGCTATAACCAACACCATGATCAAGTTAACAAATAAAGAACTTGAGAAAAACAAAATATAGCGGGGGTCCGGGGGCGGCAGCCCCGGGCGGGGTTTTTTTTTTCCAGAAGACCAGTCTTGTACAGAAATCTCAATTTAAGAACTATAGATCGTATCTGAACCAGACTTCACCTTTACTGCATCATATGCAGTTTCAGAAGCATGTATCATATACATACTTAACATACCCCGTTACACATATCATGTCAATACACCATCTGACCAACAGTTTATATCTCAATCATAAAACAAACATCATGCATAATCAACAAATCGTATACTGATCAGTAATGGAAAAATATAACATGCTAGTATCATCATATGCAAATACATCGCGTGAATATACAGAAAACTCTATATAACAGTTCGATCATAAATCAACATAACAACATGCATATTAAATCTCACACATAAACGGTATCATATACATACATGGCAGATCTGATTTATGCTTAATATATTAAAAAATTGTCAAAACATGTAACCAAATCATTCCATTATGCACATAGCTCTGATGCCATTGTTAGGGATTCGATCAATAAAATGCAACGGAAAAAATAAAAACTTTAAATCCCTACCGCAGGATCTATGTATAACGACTGGATAATTATGGAGAATAGTTGTTTACCTTAATAAAGTTTTCCTTCTGAATGTAATGAACGTTATGATCTTGATGAACCAACACAGCAACCCTCCTTTTAAAAATCTGCCCTCCAAGATATCCACACCAATGTCCGATCGTCCAACGATCACCGGAGCCGGTACTAGCCGATTTGGTTACCGTTTTTTTTCTCTCTCTCTCTCTAGCCTCTCTAAGATGTAGAGCTGCTAGGGTTTTTTCTCTAGAAAACGTGCTGAAACTTCTAACCCTAAAAATATACATCTTAATGTATATATAGGGTAGAGAGGATTTGGGCCTAACCCTAATCTTAATGGGCTTCAAAAAGGACCCATTTTGATTTTGGGTTTTATATAATTATTAAATTACTACGGCCAAATCTCTTTTTGTGGAAAGCCTCGAATTTTAATATATATACAATTAATCAAGTCTCACTTAATTAATTTAATAATTAAATTTGAAATAATAATAAAATATTTAAATTCATAATTTAAATAACACTCCGTTTTAAACTTTTTTGTGTGTGACCCTTTTAGGTTATTATTACGTTGACAATAATTTTATTCTCTAATAATAAAATTATAAACAATGAGTGGCATCTAGTAATACATCATTGCTACTCAAGTAATAATAATAATTGGTGATTCAATTAAACCTTTCATGAATAATATACAATGTAATATAATCCCTTTAGCCTTATATTATAGATCAAACTCGAGGCATGCATTCACGTTTACACTGTAAGTTTCATGGTATGTCAGCAGCTCAAGTACTAGCGACAATGAGGAATGAAGCCTCTCAAAACAAGTTCAAGACTGCATTGGAATATTTTTCTCTACAAAATTCATGCGAACTACAATAAACATTAAAAAATAAGATCAAAAGATGTTCATGCCTCAAATTGCAGAATAAACTTGCAGCAAAAAATTGTGGATTCAAATACATTCCGGGTGTTATATCAAGAAGTCACATATTCATCACATTGATACAAGTACTTACAAAGAAATCCCCTCGAGAAGATTATGATGATCTGTATATCAAGATGTTCTTATCGAGAAGACATGTTGTTGGTGAGACTGCATAGCTGTACGAACAGTATACGTGATAACTCAATAGTAGATCAACACTAAAACAAGATAGGTAAATATTACTACGTCTACATAAGAAATCAGGAAGAAATGAAGACAAGGCGAATACAAATAATCAAAACATTAGAAGAAGTTTTGAAGCCTGTTTACTGGTCACTGAAAGAAGTTCATTAATATGTTCATGTCTCGGTGAAAAATAAAGGTTAAAGACTTTCAGTGTTTCAAAAGTGTTGAAGATTCAGTGTAAAAGTGTCACTAGAAGATTTCAGTGTATCAAAAATTGATTGAAGATATATAGTATTCGAAGCTTGGGAATCTGAAGAATTGAAGACAATGTATAGACAGAGGTTAAAGAAGACAACTATAGTCTTGAAGTTATACTCACTGACAGGAGTTCATTTATATGTTCAAGCGTCAGTGAAGAACAATGAATGAAGTATTCCATATTGTAGTAGCAATAAAAACATTGTCTAAGTACCAGAAAAGATTCCAGTGAAAGTACAATTGTTTATTGACAGTCAGTGTTCGAAGCGATAAAGTTGTTGCAAGCTTAACAATGTAGTCAATGATATAATACGAAGACCTGAATCAAAGTTAGTGGTTTGTGAACCAGACCAGTTGCACTAGGCGTCAGCGTTTCGTGAAAAAAATCTGAGTATTATCATTAGAAGAATTGTTAAGTGAGGATTCGTATCTGGATATACAGGTTATATGGTTTATACGCAGACTCATAGAGAAGACTTGAAGAAGGGACAGTTTAAGGATTAAAGCGTTCTACAGAAACTAAGTCAAAGAGATCACTACCTTGTAGTAGGAGTCACTTAGATCATTCTATTGGTTAGAAGGAGCAAGAACATTGAAGTAAAGCTAAAAAGCTAAGTATCAGAATTGGTCTTGACCTAGTAGGAGCATCGGGGAAGAAACTAGAGCAGAATCTAAGTCCAAATTAGCTTGCTTATTTCCCTACTCGCCAATGGAGTTTTTGTTAGGGATTCAATCAATAAAATGCAACTGAAAAAACAAAACTTTGAATCCCCACCGCAGGATCTATGTATAATGACTGGATAATTATGGAGAATAGATGTTTACCTTAATAAAGCTTTCCTTCTGAATATAATGAACGTTTTGATCTTGATGAACCAACACAGCAACCCTCCTTTCGAAGATCTGTTATCCAAGGTATCCACGCGAACGCCCGATCGTCTAACAATAACCGGAGCCGGTACTAGACGATTTGGTTGCCTCTTTTTTTTCTCTCTCTCTCTAGCCTCTCTAAAATGTAGAGCTGTTAGGGTTTTTTCTCTAAAAAATGTGATTAAACTTTTAACCCTAAAAATATACATCTTAATGTATATATAGGGGAGAGAGGATTTGGGCCTAACCCTAATCTTAATGGGCTTCTAAAAGATCCCATTCTGATTTTGGGTTTTATATTATAATTAAATTTGAATTCTAATATATATATATATACAATTAATCAAGACTCACTTAATTAATTTAATAATTAAATTCAAATTAATAATAATAAAATATTTAAATTCATAATTTAAATAACACTCCGTTTTAAACGTTCTTTGTGTGTGACCCTTTAGGTTATTATTACGTTGACAATAATTTTATTTTCTAATAATAAAATATAAAAAATGAGTGACATCTAGTAATATATTATTGCTTCCCAAGTAATAATAATAATTGGTGATTCAATTTAACCATTTGTGAATAATGTACAATATAATATAATCCCTTTTGGTCTTATATTATAGACAAAACTTGAGGCATGCATTGTGTCATCCTCTGTTAACATTTAATCCTTCTTTCCTTGATCAATGAGTAAACTATTAAACAAATCAGTATTTGAGCACGTTCATGCATTTTATAGTATTACTCAATCAAGAGGCCAATAATATTACCCCTTTAATATAGGAGGGCTAAATCTCATCTAGATCATTCATATTTCTCATACGATTCATAATATACTCAATGTCTACTTTTATTATTACCCGATCAAGGATAACTTTCAATAGTATCAAAGTATCTTAATTCTCGTATAGAAATATAATGATTTCAGCTCAAAGAACCAATACATCATTATCACTGAGAGATTAACTTATGACACTTTAAACATGTAGTGTCTCACAACGGGTCAATCCAGCACCATGTATTTAATACATGTGCCTGTGTTTTGACTTTTGAATCACTATACCTATGATCAATGAGATGTGACCATCAGTCAACAAACACACTAGTCTCAACATATTTATTATTGTCCCTTAACAATAAGACTTGACTAGGGACCTTTAGGAATATCAATACTATTATCACAATCTCAAATCTAAGTCACGTACTTAGAGATATATATTACATATCATATTCCAAGGACATTTATTAATCTAACATTTTATCGCAAAAAATAAAGATATAATAAATTACTAAAGAATAATCCATAGAATCATAATTAATAATCCAAATGTTTCATAACATAAACATAATAGTGTTGTCTCTAGGGCACACACACTAATAGTTTTGATGAGCATTTGATGAATATTTTCTAAGGCAAATCCCCATCCTAGCTACATGGGTCGCAACTTAGGTTCCCTACTAAGTCAGAAAAGTTTCTAAGGCATACAAAAGGGAAAAGGTCGCAAGTAAACTTCATAAGGGGACAAGGGGGTCGTAACTTATCAAATTAACTAAGGCAATATCCTCCCCCCAGCTAATGCAGTCGCCAGTAAGCCTCAAAGGGTAAGACCAGGTAGTAAGCCTTCCAAGGGGCTTCTAGGTTGCAAGTAACATGAAGATCATTCCCAGGAGTCGCCACCTACATGGACTTGGAGAAAATTTAAAGGAAAACCTCTTCTAGCACCTCTAGTCGCAAGTAAGGCTTCAAGAAGTTTTTCTAATCTCCACTCACTCATTCACCATGTAATTCAAGTGGAATATTCTCCATGAATGCTAGTATGCGCAAGAAAGAATGGTTGTGAAAAGATATGATGTGTTATACTCCTTCCTAGTAGTCGCAAGTAATAAAAAGAAGGTCCCTGGAAACAAGTCATCCCAGCCACACTGTATTGAACCAATCAATTGATTTATGTGGAAAACATTTGGCCACATATTTCAACTGATATAAAGCCTACACTACAGAAGCAGAATAATTAACAATCAAGAATTATATTGTTCTGTTTATCTTCTTCTCAGACGAGAGCTGATAAAACAAGCAACAAAGAAATACAGAGAAGTTAAGGCACATTTAATATTCGTTTAACTTCTCACTGAAGAAATGTTATAAAGCCCGATTTAACTCTTGAATATTCTCATAGGGGCATTATAATCGTTATCCGGTAATTAGATCCTTGGACAAACAAAAAGCTAAATCATTGAATAGGATTTAATTTGTATATCTTTGTAGAAGCAAGAAATTTGTTATTTTTGGATTATAGCCGGTTAATTTATTTACCGGAGTGTAGCAACACCCCCTAGGATTTATATATGAATATATACTTCCCCGAATATTTTGTGTTCATTATTTTATTGTCTTAAATACTATTCACATCGATAACACGAAACCACTAACCTAACACTAAATTATATATTTGCAAAAGATTCGAAAGAATTTTTTTTAATTTAGTGAGTATCATATTCAACCCCCCCTTCTACGATACTTCGGGACTTAACAATGGTTATCAGGGCTTGTTGATCGATATATAGATCAGATCCGGTGTGTCAGCCCAAACTGTCAAGTTATCATATTTTTGTTTTTTTTTAATTTTGAAATATAATCAACTCTTGCGATTTTTGAATTTTAAATAATTTGAACTTATCCAAGCCAAAGGTTCTCAAAGGATTGGTAGACTCAAGATTCCTCCGAGTGTAAAAGATGATTTTAATCTTTTGAAGAAAACGAAGACCATGTATTATTCAGAAGAAAAATTCTCGAATACGGAAATTGAAGATAATGATTTTCTTATTCCAATAAAACTGATTTCAAGGCCTACTAAAATAAATTGTGGAATTTCCTCAAAGTCTTACTCCATAGGATACCACTAGATTTTTAGATGCAGGAAATGAATGAAGTTTCCAGGGATACAGTTTTTTCGAAGATTTTAAGACAACTCTAATGATTCCAGATTATACAATCACATAGTGGCTTGTACCAATGCTACATTTATCTGGGAATCAAAGAGATCATAAAAAAAGAATCGAGGAGGTTAGAGAGAATGGTGTGGACATGCAAACATCTCATTTACATGCATTAAAGTTGGAACCTCAGAACAGAATAGAAGAGTTACTGATTGTTGAATCAGAGGAAGCTCAGGTAGATGAGAGTGACTTGTACACTTTAAGAATACTTGAGGGACTGGACTACAGGGCAGTGTTTCACATGTCAGGGAAGTTTAGTCACATCAGATTCATAAGGAGTACATACGCTATATCCAAGGACCAAGCATATCTATTTCAAAGCATAGATTCTTAAAGATTTAGTTCAAGAGGTGATTACAAGACTGAGATGGGGACATATACAAGATTTGATAGCTACAGTTATGAAAAGAAATATGTGTCAAGTAACTATCAAGGGTTTGCTACAACAGAACAAGAAGCTTGACAAACAATGATGAGTAGGGACTCGGTTGATGACTTGAGAAAAAGGTGGAATATTTTCTTAAGGAAGAAGCCATTCAAAACTTATAGTGCATAGGAAAATAGTTGGGATGGATCAGATGATGAGAAGGAAGATCGTGAATATCTTGTTTCCATATCAATCTCTGAAGATGATTCGACTCACATATCTCAGGTTTCAATTTCTTGAACCACTGCAATATTTTGCTCTTAATATTCAATGCATGTTAAGATCTTAGTGTTTAAATGTTTAACACCCGCACAAGCATGATAGTTACACACATAAATAATGTTGAACTAGTTCACTAGAATATTTCTCTGGTAACTAGGATTGATTTTTAACTTGTGCATGTTACTTTAGATGATCTTAAATATGTGTTTGAATATTTTTTAAACATGATTTATTGCTTTAGTGAGATATATGTTTTTCAGCATTTAAGACCTTTATTTATGCTTATTCTCTGTATCCTATTACATTGTAATTTACTCATTTTATCTGAATTGTTTGTTAAGATTTATATGTTTAATAATTGGATAGAGACAGTAAGTTGACATAAAACAACACGATTGGACAAGATAGAATTAGTGATTTATTTGTTAAGTTTGTTTGTTCCATATCTTGTCTGTCTTGCTTAATTCTTATGTGTAATATTTCTGAATGAATGCCATGTATTCTCAATGCAATGCTTGCTTATTTCAATACCATGAATGAATCTCTTAGTTCTTGCATTAATTGTAGAAAAAGCATGTTTTAGGATTATAATAGGGCAAAGACTGCTTTTCCTCCTTATGTAAGGTTGGAATCATTTTTCTCTAAGCCTAGAGACATATTTGTCAAGTGTATTAAATTGGAAAAAATGGTCAGTCAAAGATAAGAATTAGCATGTTAAGGTTGGAGCTATTGTTATCTATGTTTAAATTAAAATCTTTAATCCATCTAGACCCAATCAATTAAACTGGGTACCAAAAACTGTTAATCCATTTGTGAGTGCAGGACATAACATGTTAATTGATTCATATATATTCTTGGTAATTAATACTCAAGGTATATGATCAAAGAAAGAGCCTCACAATCAAATGTGATTGACAAAAGCTATTCCGTCAATAATCTTTAGAGATGACAGTAAAGGTTTTTATTACAGGATAAAGCTATGAAGATCAAGGGATGTCATCATGGATTCAACAATTGGTATCACTAATAACAACTAATCATTGGTGTCACTGATAACAATTGAAGCATCTTTCTTGCTGAAGAATCAAGGAATAAATCCTCTTATCAGACAGTTCTGCATCAAAGGACAAATGTCAATTCAATGAATGATTAGTGTTTCATCTAAAATAGGAAGTTTGGGAAGCTTGTTCTTCTTAGAGTAAGGAAAATATATGCTCATAATGGCTAGACTGGTATCTCAAGAAAGGTGAAGTCAATGGTTTCTACTGTAAAGCTTCATCTGACAAAAGTTTAGTTATGGCATTAGAACCTCTCATCCTTGAACATCAACACAAGGAACTCTGTTATAAAAAGGGATTAGTGAGAGGACTGCCTCATCTGGAAATCAGAAGGATGAAAAATGCGAGGCATGTCAAAAAGAGAAGTCAAAGATAACATCACTCAGAAGTAAAGATATTATTAACATTACTGATCCTCTTCAGATGATACAAATGAATTTAAATGGACTAGTCAATGTCATGTCTAGATCAAAGTATAGATATACCTTAGTGATGATTGATGACTACTCCTAAATCAAAGTTGTTGTTCGTACATGCTTAAACCATGACATCAAAATGGTGATTGATCACATCAAAGAAGATCAAGATGGAAGCAACTGTTAAAGAAATGATCTTGTGGTCAGATAATGGGACTGAATTCAAGAAGCAGTTCTGATTAATATTTGTAACAACAAAAATATTTTGAGACATATTCAGCAAGGAACTCCGTATCAGAATGGAGTGGTACAAAGAAAGAACCAGAACTTGATTAAATCTACAAGGGAAATATCAAGCTAATCAAGACTTTTTAAATACCATAGGGCTGGAACAGTCAATACAGTTTTCTATAAGTAAGATCAGGCCTTGATTGGGATGTATACATGAAGACAATTAATGAGTTAATGGCCAACAGAAGCAAACACTGGATAACCTGAAAGTGTTTGGAGAGAATGTCCTATAGAAGCAAATAATGAAATGTTTTCAATTGTTTGAAGATCTTAGCATTTACAGCTAAGACTCTAAGGATATCTTTCATGGCTACTTAGTGGAGTCTACAACCTACATGGAACTTGTGGTTGATCAACAAAATGTGATAGACAGTCTAAGTACACAGTTCAACAAGTCCATGCCCCAAGCTGTTAAAGGTGAAATTAATGGTATTGATGATTCATATTCAAGCAGTAGAATGGCATTGTATCTACTTAATTCATTACATTAATGAATCCAGTCAGCAAGGGTAAGGATTTTCAAGAAATCCCAGCAACAGCTTAGGGGGAGCAAAAGAAGGATCAACTAGTCATACACAATACCTCATTGTAAATCAAGAGGACACAACAAGAATATATCTGCTGAGACAAAGGGTTTGATGTCAATATTACTCCCAGAGTCTAGTTCTTAAGTGATCCAGATGGCGGAGTAATGATTAGCAGGGCTACTGAGTTTGAATGATTATTTCTCTAGTTTTTTATCTGAAGAAGAAACTAAGAAAGTTATAGAAGCTCTGATAGATCCGAATTGATTGGGTGATTGCAAAGCAAGATGAACTCAATCAGTCAAAAAGCAGATTGTAGGGAAGCTAGTATCCAAATTAAATGACATTTTGTAATTGTACAAGGATAACCAGAAGTCAAAACTGGATGACAATGGCATTGTTACGAGGGACAAGGCCAAACTGGATACTAGGTTATTATCTGGAAGCAGTATCTAGCAGAAAGCACCATTGACGAGACTTGAGGATATTACGACATATCAAGCACCTAGTGAACATTCAAACTTGGAATTAGACTCTAGTGAATGTGAACAAGTGCACTCATGGTTGGTGAGTCGAAAAAGGAAGTCAATGCACAATAGTTCATGGACTCTGTAGTTGTAGATCTATTGGACTCCGTATATCTCTTCTACACAAGCTCAGTTCAGGTTTGTTGATAAGTGGCATTTTATACCACTTAGAGCGTCTCATAACAGCTTGAATTGGTATCTTGAACTCAAGTATTTTGTGTATTTGACGTATTTTCTAGTGTTTTTGCAATTTAGGGTATAACTTGCTTAGATAGGTGGTTTTCATCAAATAAAGCTTAAGGAAGTGCTTGTAATCAGTCTAGGGGTGATGAGCAAAGAAATCAGCACAAACAGGAGCAAAATAGAGAATTTTCCAGAAGGGTAGCACGCGACCGCGCGCTAGGAGATGGCGACCGCGTTCCAGCACGCTACCGCGTGGAGGGAGCAAACGGCCGCATGCGTGCAGAATTTCAGATTCTGGTTTTATTTGTTTTCAATTCTGTTTGGGCTTCTGTTGGCGCGGTGACTCCTGGACTCTTATATAAACCTTATGGGAAGACATTTTCTTCAACCAGAGCGAAGGCAAGAAGATTAAGAAGACCGTTTTAGCACGCAACAACGAAAAAGAGGAAGTATTAGTTTATCTTGTGATTCTTTTAATTCGTTGTAACAGTGGATGCTAGTTTTCTTTATGCTTTGAACCTTAATACTCTTGTGACGTACTTCATTATTTATTAAGTATTTTTCAGCCTTATATCATTGTGTTATTATCATGCTTTCATATGAACCCATGGTGACGATGAGTTCTATTATGGGCTAATCGTGATCATGGGATTCTAGCGGATATACTATGCAATTCTTTAGTCAAGTGTTTAATACCTTGGTATGTGGTGATTGTATGATATCTAGTATAGGTTGTACTTATTCATCTTATCCGTTTAAGGAGAAAGAGGAAGAAAGGTAGATATGGAGTTTTGGGGTGGTACATATCAGTCCTTCAAGAAAAGCGTTCTTGTAGATACCGTAGAGTGTAGATCGCGAGAGCGGGATACATGGTGATTCAACAATGTTTGGAACTCCATTAATCCTCCATTAATGAACTTTTAAAACTATTTTAAGGTAAAGATTCTTACTACAAATTAAATATCTATTTTCGCATGGATCCTACGTAGGGTTTCGATTTTATTCTGGTTTTAATTTGAATTTATATCGTTTCCGTTACATTTATGTGCTCGAAACCCTTCAGTTTTTATGTTTAAACCATTAAGTCGAATATCTTTAAAACTCAGAAGATTCTCAGTGGATTTGCTAGAATATAGAGCATCATGTGTGTTAATTTGTGTCTCATTTGGTAGTATAAAACTGGCTTCCCTAAAACCCTCTATAATATTTGATATTCCCGAAGTCGTCCAAGCGTGTGAGTTAATTTTAGTCAACTGTGAGAAATATTTCCGATTTTGTAAAATTGTGTGAGTGGTTGCGCAGCCAGTAATGCATATATCTCCCATATTTTATGTTAGGTACATATAAGTGAACAAAAATTTTGTTAATGCAAACAACGTACGTAATATGATAACATAAAATAAGTACATAGAAGCAGAATATTAAGACAAGTACGCCTGAAATATAACATCAAAAAAATACAAATAAAATTTAGTCATCTAAATCATAGTAAAGGTTGGCACCAGGGTCTAGTTCATTTGACGTCTTGCTGTCTGGTTCTTTTCCTATATTATGAATAGCGAAGTTCGTTTCTACCCTTTTTCCCATTATTCTTTTTATTTGCCTCGTTGAGGTTAACTAGATGTTTAGGTGTACAACAAGCACGTCGTCAGTGCCCATGAGCCCCATATCCGAGACAAATATCCCTAGTATCTTTCTTTTGGTGCCTTCCTTTTATTTGGAAGTCCATGTTGCCACTTCTAGTGGCCAAATTTGTTGTAACCACCACGCTGCCACTTCAGGTGGCTAGAATTATAATGATTCCAAAACCGGCCTCTGAAGTTTCCATGCCCATGGTTTTGTCTGTAACCCCGTCCTCCTCTATGCCTTTTTCCATGCTTATTCTTCTGGAATAACGTGTTATGTACTTCAGATAACTGGGAAGAGCCTATGGGACATATTTGATGATTTTTTAGTAACAACTCATTATTATTTTCAGTGACAAGAAGAAAAGATATCAGCTCGCTATACTTCCAAAAATTACGCTCTCTATACTGTTGTTTCAAAATCATAGTATTGGGGGTGAAAGTTTAAGAGGGTCTTCTCTATCATGTCGAATCAGTAATATTTTCACCACACAAGATCAGTTTTGAGCTTATTTTGAACAAGGTGGAATTATATTCAATGACATATTTAAAATCTTGCAACCTTATATTATCCGGTCATAACGGGCATGTGGCAAATGGACAAGTTTTTGGTGATCAAACCTTTCTTTGAGATTGGTCCAAATGGTAAGTGGGTTTTTGACAATCAGGTATTCAGATTTCAAATTTTCATGGATGTGGTCTAAGCAAAATGATAGCTTTGGCATTTTGTTCAACAGTTGGGGTCTTTCCTAATTTTATGGTGTTTTTAGCCTACCCAGACCACTTGGAATTCCAGGTCTTCTAGCATGAGAACTCTCACTGTAAATCTTCTTTAATGTTTCAGAGGAATCTCTTTTAGGTGTAGGCTTCTTGCTTCCCTATAGCAGCTTCCTCTTTTCTTCAAAAGTAAGCTCTGGCATATTAGAGTTTAAGTTCTCAGAATCAGGATTTGTTGAAACAGCTTTAATTTGGTTTGAAGTATGAAAAACTTGAGTAGTATCAGAGGTTGTGAATGGTTGAACATCAGCAATTGTCTTTTCATTAACTTGAGCATTGTCGGAGGTTAATTTCAGTTTATCAGCCCAATCAGCTCCATAAATCTTTCTTCTTTTATGAGCTTGACTAACTTCTTCTTCTTCATCTCTTTCTTCAGTATCAAAATCTTGAGCTACTGTATATACTAGATCTATCAGTATTTGAGTTTTAGATGCCTTAGATACTGATTTCCTTTTAGCAGCTTTATATTTAGGCTTTGGCTTGGACTTTTCTCCTATTTTCTCTTTCCCCTTATGACTCCTGTCAGCATTTAAGATTGCTTGTGACCCGCAAGATCTTTCAGCATCTGCTTCACTCACCTCCCTTATGACTACACCTTTGGTTGGTCTGTTTGAAGGATCATCTTCATAAGGTGATTGAGAGATAGCAGCATCGGTATTTGCTGTCCTCATGGATTTGAATTCTTCTTCCAATTGCCTAAGTTGTTCAAGATCAATTTCAGGATTTTCTTTCTCAGAGATTCTTCTACTCACCTCGGAATCAAATGCTTGAATCTTTGGGTCCTAAGTTCTTGAAGGAGATTGAGTGTTTTGAGTAGATTAGAGTATATTTGTTACTTCGCGTTGTGTGTTTGATCAAATTACAATTTCTCCTACATATAAATAGTTGATTGAAATGTTGAATAATTGTTTTTATGGTTAAAACTGGTCGTATTCAATAGCAAATAATATGTCTGCTAATGTAGTGACGAACATTCCGGTTCAACAATCACAACAAGATCTTGTTGAAGAAGTTGGGACCGAGACTTTAGATAATTCAATCAATTCTAATCAGCATCATTTGTTTCAACAAAACATGGATCATCCAAGTTTAATTCTCATTACTAAGAAGTTAACAGGTTCTGAAAATTTTGGGCCATGAAAAAGGTCTCTAAGGATAACTTTATCAGCTAAGAATAAACTAGGACTGGTATATGGTTCCATTCCCAGACCTGATGAATCTTCACTTCTGCGATCAAAATGGAATCGTGTCAATGATATGGTAATCAACTGGATACTAAATACAGTATCTGAAGAAATCAGCAATGGTGTGGACTTTGTTAGCTCACCAAAAGTTATCTGGGATGAATTAACTGATCAATTCTCAAGTGTGAATGGTCACAGAGTATCAAATCTTGAAGGATATACATGTTTTGGAACAAGGTGAAATGTCTGTTGAAATCTATTTTCATAAGTTGAAAAATTTCAGGGATGAATATGGTGCTTTAGAGCCTACTTTCCATTTTAAATGTAATTGTATTTGTGAGTCTCATAAGCTACAAGAAGAAATAGATCAAAGGAGAAAATTACTACAGTTTCGTATAGGACTCAATAAAAGTTACACATCAGCTAGGAGTCAAATACTGATGATGAATCATTTTCCATCTACTTCAGAGGCAGTTCCTTGCTTAAACTGGAGGAAAGACAGAGACAAACTAATGGAGTTACTTCCGGTTCTTTTGCAGCATTTATAAAATCAGGAAATTATGCAAGTAAGAGTTCTGCAAGTTAGGTGAAATTTTTTGGTTCTGTTTTCAAGAGGTTAAATATTAAATGTGCATATTGTCATAAAGAAGGCCATCTCAAGGATAACTATTATATACTCATTTGTTATCCTTCTAAAGGAAAAAGAAGAGGAAAATTTGGAAATAACCAAATTTCTAGTTTCAAAAATCGGGCTATGCATATTGCAGTATCTCCACCATGTCATAATGGTTTAGATATCAATTTTTTGGCCAATATGTCAAATCTAGTTCTGCTTTTGGTCATCCTCAGCAATAAAAAACAACCATGGAGCAACTTCAACAGTAGGTCAATCAACTTATGTTTATGATGTCTAAAGGTGGTTCCAACTATCACAATTCTCACAACACACCAAAGGATCATATCATTGCAGGTTTGGCATATTCTATGATGACTTATCTTCCTTAGAAATTACATACTGTTTAGATCATAGATACATGTGTATCAAATCACATGTGTTTTGATGCACACCTTATGACTAATATAATTATTATTTCTCAACATTTTTGAGTCGCTTTGCCAAATAGTCAGATTATTCAGAACAATCAATTAGGCACAGTGACCCTATCATCTGACATTGTGTCACACAATGTTCTTCTACTTCTAGAGTTCAATTATAATCTTCTTTCCAATAGCAAGTTAGCTCAAGATTCAAAATGTGTTGTCACTTTCTCTGCTAATAAGTCTTTTTTCAGGACAAGGACCAAGTGATAACTCTGAAAGCTGGTACTGAACAAGGGGGCCTTTACTACTTGACTACTACATCAAACTCCTAGCCTCAATCATCCACTTTGTTCATCTCTTCTGTTGTTGCTAGTGACACTGTTTCTTATTCTGCTTTTACCGATGACATTGTATTTGCTTTTTCTGTTGTTTCTAATGCCAACTTATGGAATTTAAGATAGTTTATGCTTCTATTACTGTTTTACAGTATATCTCTTGTATAGGAAAATTATCAGTTCAAAAGGATGATGTATGTCATGTCTGTCCTTGTGCAAAACAATCTATGTTTCCTTTTCCTAAACATAGTGATTCTTGGGCTACTGAAATATTTGCTTTATTACATATGAATGTGTGAGGCCCATATTATATTTTTATAACTTCGGGTTGTAAATGATTTTTAATATTAGTAGATGATTATAGTAAAGCTACCTGGACTATACTCATGTCTTCTAAACAGGAAGTTTTTTGTCATGTTAAAACTTTTCAGTCATTTGTTTCCAATCATTTTCACACCATCATTAAGACCATTAGAACTGACAATAGTAGTGAGTTCATAAATCACAATTTTAAATTCTTTCTATCTCAATATGGAATTCTTCATCAGACTTCTTTTATTCATACTCCACAATAAAATGCAAGGGTAGAAATGAAGCATAGGCATTTGCTTGAACTTTCTAGAGCCTTAAATTTCCAATCTGCACTACCTTATAAATACTTGGGTGAATGCTTGCTCACAACTACTCATATTATTAATAAGCTTTCTTATCCACTTCTTAACAATAAATCTCTTCCTAATTTACTGCATAATACCATACTGGATTATTCTATCTTGGAGCATTTGATTGTCTAGCATATGCCTCAGTTCACCCTACAGATAAGTTTTATTCTAAAGCCATTTTTTGTGTTTTAGGCTATCCTCATCTGAAAAAAGGTTATAAATTTTTGAGATAAGATATTCATTCTATATTTGTTAACAAACATGTTCGTTTTGTAGAAACTGTATTTCCTTATCATCATAACAGTCCTGCCCTTACAAAATCTACTCTTACTATTAGTGGTGGAAATAATGTTCAATTTCTTAACTGGTGACAAGCCGATAGTCATGATAATTCAATTTATGAAAGAACACTATCTCAGGAAACATCACCTCTCACTAAATACTTCTTCTAATAGTGTTTCCAGTCCTTTTGACAATCAAATTGGTCCATTACCCATGGTATATCTAATATCATTAAGTTAAAAAATACCTTGTCTCATTCTGATTCATCTTTCCCTAATTTATCTCGTACTGTAGCATCTCCTACTAGGCAGTCTACTAGAGTCAAGGATAAACCTGTTTGGTGGTCAGATTATCAAGTCTCTACCCATTCTGCCATGATTAGTCCATATGATCCCATGGAACATGTGTTTTTTGCAACTTCTTTCTCAAAACCTACTTACTATCATCAAGCCATTAGAGATCCTCTTTGGATAGAGGCTATGGAAATGGAATTAAAGGCTTTATAATCCAACAACACTTGGACCTTAGTTCCTTTACCCAAGGGCAAGATAATTGTTGGGGTGCAAATGGGTCTATAAGATGAAAACTCTGGCTAATAGACAAATAGACAAATAAAAGGCTAGATTAGTTGCCAAATGCTATACTGATAGATTTTCGTGAGACTTTTGCTCCTGTTGTGAAAATGGTAACTTTAAGAAGTCTCTTAGCAATTATAGCTACCAAAAATTGGTTTGTTGAATAATTAGATGTAAATAATGCATTTTTGCATGGAGAGTTGGAAGAAGAAGTTTATATGAATATTCCTCTTGGTTTAAGAGTTGTTATTGGTTCTGGTTTATAATGTAGATTGAACAAGTCCATCTATGATTTAAAACAGGCTTCAAGGAAATAGTTTACCAAACTTACTGCTTGTTTGTTAGCTGAAGGATATAAACAATCTTTACATGATTACTCTATGTTTACTTACCAACAAGGTCTGATTTTTGTGGTTGTTGTTGAATATGTTGATGAATAAGCAACTATCTTATAAGTTCACGACGCTCATAAGACGAATAAGCACAACCAATACTAGGATATCATACATTCACCACACACTTAGGTATCAAAGCAATTAACTATAGAAATCCATAAGTAAAACCGTTAGAACCCCACGATAACGATTAGTTCATAACCGAACTCATCATCACCATGGGTTCCAATGAAAGCATGGTAAATAAACTAAGATAAACTAGGTCTGAATAACTGAATAAATATATCAAAAGTACGTTAACAAGAGTATTAGGTTCAAACAATAAAGTTAACAAGCATCCAAGATTACAACTTAAGCAAAGAATCACAAGTAAAAAATAGATCTTCTTCTCCTCCATTGTATTATGCTATTAGGTCTTCTTCTGCTCTCTCTTTGCTCTCGTATATCAAAAACATCTTTTAAGAGTCCTTAAGTACCAGCCCAATTAGAGCAGAAGTCCAGAAAATCAATCTTCTATTAGACTTAGGATTCCGCTAAACGAGCGTGGCCGCCCTGGCTTTCTGCTAAACGAGTGTGGCCGCCCCCAAGTGTAGTGCGGCTGCCCTGAGCTTCTGGAAAAACTGAAATTTTATGTTTTCTTGACTTCACTTGGTTTCTTTCGCGCAATCAACCGAGGCTCCATCCTAACACCCTTTTAGCATAAAAAAAATGTAATATCTATTCTTCTTCCAAACATGCCCTGAAATGCAAAACACTACAAAAACACATCAAAAACACAAACAACTTGAGTACAAAATACCAATTCAAGCCTTTCTGAAGCGTTCTAAGTGGATATAAATGCCACTTATCACACCCACAAACTTGAATCGATGCTTGTCCTCAAGCATAATAGACTCAAAAACAAGAAATAAAAATGCATGTATGCAACTAACATGAATGCAACGATCCCCTCAGAATAACTAAACCAATAAATAAGCAACATCTCAAAAAATGCAATTATTCGCACAAAGTTCAATCAAATCCCACAAATCAACTCACAAGCCAGAAACGTGCGTGTGTGCAATTGTTTAACAGATATACTTCCGAAACTAGATCAATAATCATAACTCACCTATCATCAAGACAATTAGAAGGTTATAAACTGAATAAACGATAAACTCAAAATGACTGACAACACTTCATTTTTTAGTAGAGTTATACAAGGATTCATGCTTTTATTGATAACACATAAAAAAGAACAGACATGCTTATTTGATCGTGCAATGAGCGAGGTCCACAAAGACTTATTCAATAATACCCGTGTAGCGAGCGTTAGGTTAGCGGATCTCAGACTATAAAAGCTTTAGGTCACTAGGCACAAAGTCCTCTAGAACTTAATAACTCGAGTATTAAAGAGCCCACTCGTGATCAATTATGCATAACACATGTTTTTTTTCTTTTTTTCTTTTCCATTTTTTCCTTTCTTCATTTTTTTAACAAATTCTGAACGAGTTTGTTTCACTCCATCTCGCTCAACCCTAGACTACTCATATAAATATGAGATGGCTACTAGCCAATTGACGCCTAGCCACAACTAGCATTGAAATCCAATGTTTTTCTTCAATTTTAAAAATCCATGTTATTTCGTCACTAAGAGAATAACATAAATTCTAGACATAAAAAAGTGATTAAACCTTAACAAACAAACAAGTCATGATCATGATCTAGCACTCAAGCATCCTATAAGATTAGTGAAAATTTTCTTATTTCTAGCATGCAAATCAATTCACTAAGGCTTAACATTCTTCTATACGACATCACTACACTCGAATCAACATCACAAATTAATACGAAAAGCCACCTAAGGGATCATGATAACTATATACAACATACTAACATGATAACAAATACGCAGAAACAAAAAACAAAAACAAATAACTATATGACAAAAATGTAAACTATATGAACTAACTATCATGAATATGCATCTATATGAACTCACACACAAATATTCCTTAAGTACCACCCCCACACTTAAAAATTTCATGGTCCTCAGTGAAGGTAATAACAAGGAATCAAGGCAAACCTACTTGGAAGAAGAATCATCATCACCCTCCACGGGTGGAGTGTCAGGAGGCGGGTACACAGAATTCTCTCCGAAAACTGGCCACTGAATATCTACTCCCGTGGCTCTAAAAGTTGTACCCAATGCCTGAGTAAGATCATGTACAAACCTGCTATGGATGTCATACATCGCATCCATCCACCTCGTCAAATGCCTATACTGTGCCGAGCCCAAATGAGCACTATCCTCTGCCTGCTGCTACTGCTGCTGCGAAGAACTAGCCTCACCCATCTGATGTCTCCACGCTACTCTGTGTGCCTGAGTCGAACCACCAGCATACGTCTGATTGGCTGGCTGGCCCCCCGGTAAATGATCATAGGTGTATCCAAGTCCTTTCTAGTCAGCCTTCCCACCATACCACTCATGCATGCTCAAGATCATCAAACTGTCAATGGGGGCGCTCGGTAACTGAAGCTGCTCGTGTGCGGGCCAATGAACTCCCCCCGCCACACCGAGCTTGGTCACAATCGAGGAATATGGAATAGACCCCATAGTCCTCCCACGTAAAAACAACAGAATACCCTGATGAATAACATAATCGAGATCCATATAATCTCCCTGTAAAATCCCCCATAACAACTTTTCATGATCCACAGTCACATCATGCACATGAGAAGAAGGCATGATATTCGCACAAATAAAAGCTTCCAAGCATAAGCAAATCTGTTCATGCATGAAGCGGGGAAATTGAGATACTCGTTCGATCCCCTCTTAAACTTCCAATGTGTCCTCGGGATACACAGCGTAGCCACAATTAAATCCAAGTCAAAATCCTCCCCCGTCTTATTCACCCACTCTTCCTGAGTTGGTTGTCTCTTGGGTTGGTTGATAACCCTGCGAATAGCTTCCGGGCTGTAGTCCACCGTCAACCCACGCACCACTGAATACCCATTCTTATCAGCTTTTGCGTTCGCATAGAACTCGCGAACAATACTCATAGGCACAGCTGCGGATGCCTCACAAAACGAAACCCAGCCCATCTTCAATATCATCTCGAGAAGCTTATCATCCTTACCCAAAGGTAGAAAACCCCTATTCTTCGCTATCTGCTTAGTCAGCAACCTTGCATAATCCACTTCAGCCTCCTGAGTAACAAATCGTGGCCTCGTACCCCCAATACTTAAAGAATCGGTAGTTGTTGAGTGGCATTTATGACACTTTATTATGCTCTAATAAGCTTTGACTTGATGTATTTGTACTCAAGTTGTTAATTATTTTAATGTGTTTTCTAGTGTTTTTGCATTTCAAGCATTATCTAGGGAATCAGGTGAATTAGCATTGTTTTGGTGCTAATTTGGTGTCACGGTGGTGTTGGAATAAAAGCTAGTGGAAGCCGACTCAAAGTAGCAAGGAAAACGATGAAATCTGAGTTTTTCCCAGAAGGAAGGCGCGTCCGCGCTGTGATAGCGTGCGGCCACGCTAGAATTCCAGAATGACAGCGCACCGCGCTTTGTTAGCGTGCGCCGGTGTAAAAGTTTTGAATCCTGATTCTAATGTAGTTCTAATTAGGAGACTTCCAGATTGATTAGGGCTGCTATAAATATTCAAATAAGAACGTTTTCATAGGAGAGACGTACCAGAGCGCAAGGAGAGCCGTACGAAGACCGTATTAGCACAATTCAACAAAGACGAAGAATATCTTGTTTTTACTTGTGAATCTTTATTTTAAGTTGTAACTTGGATGCTAGTTTTCTTACTTGTGAACCTTTACTCTTGTTTTTTACTTGATTTTATTTATTCGTTATAAAGACTACGTTTGTTATACCATGCTTTCATCGGAACCCACGCTGATGATGAGTCCGATTATGGGCTAATCATTATCGTGGGGTTCTAGCAGATTTATTTATGGATTTCTTTAGTTAAATTGTTTCGATGCCTTAGTGTGTTGTGATTATATGATAACCTAGTATTGGTTGTGCTTATTCGTCTTATAAGAGTCGCGAACTTATAAGATGGCGTTTTAATTCTTAATGAAGCGACAGTAAATTTAATGATTTAGAACTTGCCATGCTACCATAGGTTCATGTGTTATTGTTATGCATGATTCGTAGGTAATTTTACCCATCTTACTTGCCCTGTGTAATCACGATAGATAACTTGTGCTTAAACCGTTATGTTGTCAAATTCTATAGACATATAGGGTCTCAATATAATTGGTGTCTATTCAGCTTCTATCTCTTTTGTGGATGTCCGGTAGTATGGTACTCGTGCAATGAAAGTTGACGTTTATCAGTTTCGTGTTGTCTGATTAGTGTCATCACCATTGCATGCTAAGGTTAAGACAATAAGGCTATTGAATGAAGTATTTAATGAAGTTAGAATCCCATGTTTGTCATATATATTAATTCAACCAATCTGAAAGGACTTCTTCGATTAATTATTTATTTTGGTATTTGCATAATTTAATATAAAATTTAAAACACGTATATCCTCTCCAAATAGGCATAAATTTAATTGACATAATCAAAAGTGAAAAGCCATATCTAGCAAAATATTTTCAAAAATGTTTTTCAAAATGTATTTATATTTTAAATATAAATACAAGAGATATTCCAATTTTCTGAAATTCAAAATATTTATTTTTAAAGGAATATACTCCAAAGCAATAAGATCGTAAAAGAACTATCAGAAATATGATCTTTCTTAGGCTCTCTTGCAATATTAATAAGACAACTAGTTTGAAAAAGGAATATCAGAACTTGGATATTCTTTAGAAGGCTCGTGCTAAATTTATTTTAAAAACATATGTTTTTAAAAGGGATAAAATATATATCTTTCACTCCATAAACATTTATAAATCCAAATATATATTTTTACACCCTTAGAAATAAATATTTGATAAAGGAATATTAATATCTCATTTTATCCCCCTCCTCATATTTTTCCAAATCATTTTCTCTCGTATCTCAAATATATTATTTATCGGAGAAAATACTTTTAAATACTTAAAAATATTTTCCACACTCTCAAAATATTTTATATTTAAGGAAATATATTCTAAGTATTTATTTTAGCCCAAACTGAGCCAACAATGTCTATATGTTTTCATAAAAGATTGTTCATATTTTATTTGGAACTGAATCCTGATTTAATCATTTTAAATCCAAATAAAATACTTCCACTTGCTATAAAATCTTGAAACTTCAGATTTGTCATTTAAATGGTATTTTCTATGCATGGTTAAAGTTTCATAATTTTTGAGAAATTTTGTCCGGGTGTGATTTTTCTGGGTGTTGACCAAGACTTTGACCGAGCGTTTGACCAAACTACCTTTGACTAAAATTGACCAAAACTTGCAGATCATCAATTTAGGTAATTATCTTATTTTTGGTTCTATTTATTAAAGGGTTTTCAAAGTCGTTATAATTATTGGTGCTAATTACTTAATTACTAAGTAATTAATGATTAATTGAAAAAGCTAAAAACCATTATTATATAATTAATAGTTGCTGGGATTTTTCTTGTTTGTCATATATGAAAATTTCAAACTAAGACACCTTATCCTCCATGTCATCAATCCACACCACTCTCTTCATCCACCATTCATTTTAACTCAATCTCAACCACTCCCTTCACCTAATCCCTTCTATAAATAAACACCCACCCCCACCATTTTTTACACAAGCTAAGAGATAATATCAAGAAGTACTCTCTCTACACACTCTCTAATATCAAGAAGTATTCTCTCTACACACTCTCTAATATCCAAACCCAAATACTTCATCTCAAAAATCTCTCTCTTACAAATATATATCATATATTCAAGGTTTTTGATCTTTAAGCTTAGTTCCACCAACCAAGCTCTATCATCCCAAGAAAAGCTCATCCACACCACTTTCTTGCCTCCCTAAGGGTTGCCCAAGTTTGACCAACAAGCCAAAATCCGGCAGAACCTCCGGCGAATTTTTCCGGTGAACTTTTCCGTTCATCTCTTAAAAGTGGTAAAACCTCTTAGCTTTCATCCAAGTCTTAACTGACCATTCTTAATATTCATATAAAAATCTTAGTAACACCTTCTCTTCATCTCTACAAGCTCTTATATAGAATAACTTAAAGAAAAACAAATCCGTACAAAAATTGTTTTCTACAAATAATACACTTCTAGCACGAAGTGATAATTTCATACAATGCATGGTTTATATTCCTAACTAGCACCTTTAGTATTTCGTGGGAATTAAATTACAAAGCTAGCCTTTTATTCTTTAAACTTAAACGCACTTATTTTGGCCATATATTGATATATTCGTTATAATTGTTTAACAAGACTTAAGCGACTTCCCTTACTAACACCTTTAGTGTTCCATGGGAAAAACTTAAGGCTTATATTATATATATCTATAGATATATATATATATATTATATTTAGTTAAAATATTTGAGTGAATTCCCTTACCAGCACCTCTAGTATTTCGTGGGAAGATCTCAAAGCTTTTAAGTAAATATAAGTATATATATAATCGTATAAAAATTAAGTGACTTCCCTTACTAGCATCTTCAGTGTTTCGTGCGAAAAACTTAAATTTTATATTGTATTATATATATACACATATAAACTGTGCTAATATAATTTAAACACTGCTCTTATATTATTTTGATATATTTTGTTTAAATTACGCACCTTTTATTCTCTCGGATAAATATTTTATAAGTGCAAATAGTTAAAGAATAAGTATAACGTTCTCGATTTATAAAAGTCTACACATGACTATATTAAACAAGAAAGTATTTTATCAAAGATCCGAAAGCTATAACTATAACACCCTCCAAATCCGGGGTATAGATTTGGGGCATTATTAATAACAACTACAAACTAAACCTGCACAAGCGGAATATAAAAATAATAATTACCCCGAACTGTTACTACTCAGGATCTTTTAAGGTTTGAGTTGAAAAAAAGAACCACATACTACACTTTATTACAAGCCCAAATAAATAAATCTGTCTCAAGAACTCTCTTTGTTACAAAACTTTATTCTATCTACATTCTCACCACACAACTTTTATTCAAACTACACAAAACTTTTATTCAACCCAACATTACTACTTATCCTGTTACACCTGATCTGGTAATTCAAAACTCTCTTCAAGAATAGGAAGGAACACTCTTGGTATAAGAGGGTCCCGCTGCTTGACTCGCTTCTTGACTACGCGGGTCCTGATGGGTTTCATTCTCTACCTTAACTGTAAAACAATAGGAATAACAATAAAAAGGAATGAGCCAAAATTGCTCAACAAGCCTGCAACAATATATATATATATAGTATAAAGAGAGAGAATTAAGTGAACCAATAAGCTGCTGGTTTGAACAACCATCTGTATCTGAATAGGATAATAATTTGCCAACACTGGCGAGTGCCAAATGAACAAGACTGGAAACAAGAACCAATATATGCACTATAACTTGCTGATCAGTCAAGATACAATGCGGATCTATACCCAACTGCATAGATCCAACCAACATAAGGAGTACTCAGGCAACTATGGCCTATTAATTAAAGGTCTGGGTAAAACCCAGTCCGCATCGTAACCATCCAGTCCAAAGCTGAGCATCCGGAATAATCGGAATGCTTTCGATGTATGCCAATACCAGGATATATCAAAGTATATGTAACAAGGGTAAAAGTATTGGAATATGAATAGAGGATTCAATAAATTGGGAGAAATCAAGAATCGAAATGAAATAGAAATAAGAATTAATAATTAGGTAACAGTGTATATGAACAATAATTATCAAAGGTAACTGATATGATAAAAGGAAATATAATTCACTATTCTGAATTTGGAATAGGGGAAGAACTTGCCTTGCGCGTACTTAACCTGGTTCAACTCACAGTCTTCTGTCCCTAGCTTGCTCTGCCTTGCTAACACTAAACCAATCATAGAAAGATAGTCGTTTAGATAATTTACTATATACGTGTATCTCGAATTGATACCACGTAACCTTATCCGTCTACCCATGCGTTTCTATCTGACTCGCATATATACACATATAATTATATAGCACGTAAGGTTCACATAACCACGAAAAGCACATAGCACATAATTAATTTTAGACTTATAATTATTTTTAGAATCGATACTAGACTCATATTTATAACAACTAACCCTATCTGATTTCATTATAATTTTTTGGGATTTATTTGACTCGATTCTACCCCTAATAGGGTCTATGAACAATTAATTATCACAAAACCACTCTCTTCCGGAAGAAATTATAACTTACAACTATTTTTATTGGATTCGTTTCATTTTTCTGAGTATAGGGGTCTTCGTTTCGCTCAAATCGGACTAACGGTTTAATTATTATGAATTAAACAAGATTTAATTAATAATTAATTATAAATAAGTAATTATAATTAAATAATCCTTAATTACATTTTTAAATAATTAATTAATAATTACTATATTTTAAAATAATTAATCCCTAATTATTACGATTAATTACTATTGATTACAATTATTTACAAATTATTAATACTTACTCGATCAGATCGATTATTCACAAATAATCAATCAATACAATTAACTGATACGTTATTTATCGAATAATTACTAATTACTCGAATTATAATCTAACTCAACGATTAACTACTCGTATAAATACGAGCTACTCGCAATTCTCGAATAACTATCGAATCGCTATCATTATTATTATTATTGTAACTTACACGATTCGTTAATCAATTAATTATCTGTATTTAATTATACGATACGAACAATTATTACGACATTCTTCGAATAATTATCTCTCGAATAATAATTCTAATTATCGAATCACTACTCGCAATATTAACTGATTATCGAATTATTAATCATATTCTTTAATCCTTATTTATTAATTAATTACCTAGTTATTAATTAATTAGATAACTAATAAATAATTAGATAAATAATTAAATAATTAATTAAATAAATCAATTCGAATTTCTAAATTAATAAAATAATTCAGAAATTATTTACAAAAATATTTTAGATTTTTAAATCTAATTTTTATTTGATTTTTAGAATTATTAAAAACTGATTTTAATATACTAAAATATAATTAATTAATAAAATTTGCAGAAACAGAATTCTGGAAGTCAGGTTGGGAATTTTAGGATCAAACCCGGGTCGAAACCGGATTGCAAACCGGGTCGAACCCGGGTCGCTCAAGAACACCGCCATGGCTGCCAGAAACCGGCGCCGGCGGGTCGCTCAAGAACACCGCCATGGCTGCCGGAAACCGGCACCGGCGGGGGAAATTTCCGGTGAACAAAACGCAGCCAAAACGTCATGCTTCTGTCTCGTTTCTCATCGTATTCAATCAAGAACAGCACCGTGATACCTTCGTGACAATTCCCAGCCGTCCTCCTTTCTTCCTCCATTGTTTCCGGCGTCTGGACCTTCGACAGCAGCGGCGGCGACGCCGCTTTTCCGGCGAACACGAAACCGAAGCCAAATTCGACAAAACTGGTGCCATTTGATTGCAAAATTGACGATCTACACTTCCCCATCATCGATTTCATCAAACAATCACTCAATCGTAAAACCCGAATTCAAAGATTAAAACCGAAAATACAAAATAAAAATCAACTCAACAATCAACAAAAATAATTACATAAACAGAAACTACAGATCACAAGCTTCAAAATGGTTACTTACATGACTGATTTGGTTAACAGAATCACGATCAAAATTGGCTTTGATTCCAAGAACTCCAAGAACCCTAATTCCCTTTTTCTGAATTTTCTGTTTATTTACTGATTTTTTTATAACTAATTAATAATTAATTACTGAAAAATTAGCTATTTATACTATGTAAAATAATACCCCTAAATAAAATTAAGGGGCTAATTACACTCCTAATAAAAATATTTGGCCCCAATTTTTATAATTTTTGGGTATTAATATAGAATTTTTAAATATTGAATAAATGCTAAAAATTCCCAAAAATTGTGAATATTACAAAAATGCAAAGAAAAATAATGTATGATAATTTTATGATCATATAAAAATAAAAATGTGATTTTTGTGGGGTTTTTGGTACCCGAAGGGGTCCGGAAAAGTCGTTTTTCGCGAAAAAGGTAAATTTGTAAAACGCTTAGGGGTTCAGAATAGCGATATGGTATAGGGCATTTTTGGAAAAATAGGGCCAATGATTTTGTTTGAAATACGGGCTTTTAAAACATGGTTTTGAGCTGTACGGGTTTTGATATAAAATATATAACTTACGATAGAACACTCAATAAATATCCAAAACACGTTTGGATCAAAACAAACAACACGTAACACATAGCAGTTAGGGTTTAATGACTTAACACATTTAATCACATAATAATACACATAATTTATCTTTATTATGATATAATACAAGCGTAATTTCTCGGTCGTTACATTCTCCCCCCTTAACAGGATTCTGTCCTCAGAATCATTCTATGCAAACAATTGAGGATACTTTTCTAACATTTCACTCTCGAGCTCCCAGGTTGATTCTTCAACCACTGGGTTTCTCCACAAAACTCTCACTAATGACACAGACTTATTTCTTAATACTCTCTCTTGCCGATCTAGAATTCTTATCGACTGTTCTACATAGGACAAATCTGCCTGAAGTTCTATTGGTTCATATTCTATTACATGTCTTGTATCAGGGTTGTACCTCTTAAGCATAGATACATGAAATACGCTGTGAATATGCTGCATATTAGGTGGTAAAGCTAACTCGTACGCAACCTTCCCAATTTTCTTTAAAATTTCAAATGGTCCGACGTAGCGAGGTTTCAATTTGCCTTTATTGCCAAACCTAGCTAATCCCTTCCATGGTGATACCTTTAGCAATACATGCTCTCCTTCCTGGTAGTCCATATCCTTTCTCATATAGATCTGCATATTTACGCTGTCGATTCTGCGCCGCTTCAAGTCGCTTGCGGATCAGTTCTACTTTTTCCTTGGTCTGCTGAATCAGTTCTGGACCTAAAATTTTACGTTCTCCCACTTCATCCCAACAGGTAGGTGATCTGCATTTTCTTCAATATAGAGCTTCATAAGGTGGCATCCCAATACTTGCTTGATAACTGTTATTGTAAGAAAATTCCACTAGCGGTAAGTGCTCGTCCCAATTGCCTTCAAAATCTATTGCGCTTACACGTAGCATATCTTCGATTGTTTGAATTGTCCTTTCGCTTTGCCCGTCCGTTTGTGGATGATAAGTTGTACTCATGTTCAACTTCGTTTCTAGACATTCTTGGAATTGTCTCCAAAATCTTGAATTGAAACGGGGATCTCGATCCGATATAATCGATACGGGTACTCCGTGACGCATTACAATTTCCTTGAGATATAAGTGCACTAACTTGTCCAGTGAATATCTTTCGTTAATCGGAAGAAAATTTGCTGATTTCGTCAATCGATCAACAATAACCCAGTTTGCATCGTGATTTGTTTTCGTACTTGGAAGTCCCACTACGAAATCCATAGCTAAGTGTTCCCATTTCCATTCTGGAATATCTAGTGGCTGTAGTAGTCCGCTCGGGCGTTGATGTTCAGCTTTCACTCTTTGGCACGTATAACATTTGCTGACCCATTTCGCTATTTCTTTTTTCATATTCGGCCACCAAAAATTTTCCTTCAGGTCTCTGTACATCTTTGTGCTTCCGGGATGGATTGAATATCTTGAACTATGAGCATCTTGCAAAATTTCCGCTTTCAGTTCCGGTACATTAGGTATCCAGTTCCTTGAAGCAACACGAAAAATTCTTTTAGCGTCCTTCTGACTTGTAATCTCTTCTCCTGTTAAATTGTCGATATCCTGGTCCATTACTTCTTCCTGACACCTTCTTATTTTCTCCAATAGTTCTGGCTGAAAAGTCATCGCGTAAATCATTTCGGTAGAATTTTCTGGTACACGAACTTCAATCTCCAATTTATCGAATTCCTTGATTAAGTCTTCTAAAGACGTTAACAGGTTCAATCGTTCCTTTCGACTTAACGCATCTGCTACTACATAAGCCTTACCTGGATGATAATTGATTGAAATATCATAATCCTTAATTAACTCTAGCCAACATCGTTGTCGCATGTTAAGTTCCTTCTGGGTGAAAATATACTTCAAGCTTTTATGGTCCGTGTAAATCTCACATCTTTCACCGTATAGATAGTGTCTCCAAAGTTTCAGTGCGAACACAATTGCTGCTAGTTTAAGATCGTGTGTCGGATATTTTTGTTCATGCGGCTTTAGTTGTCTAGAAGCATATGCGATCACATTTCCATGTTGCATTAGAACGCATCCAAGTCCTTAATACAAAGCATCGCTGTATATGACAAAGTCTCCTTGATCATCAGGTAACACAAGCACAGGTGCAGTTACTAGTCGATTCTTTAATTCTTGGAAACTTGCTTCACATTTCTCGTTCCATTCGAACTTTTCATTCTTTCGCGTCAACTTCGTCAATGGTGTGGCTATCTTTGCAAAATCTTTAACGAATCTTCTGTAATAACCGGCTAATCCCAAGAAACTTCTGACTTCAGTTGGCGTCTTTGGTTTTTCCCAATTTAAAATAGCTTCAATCTTTGCGGGATCCACTTGGATTCCTTCAACACTAATGATGTGTCCTAAAAACTGCACTTCCTTCAACCAAAATTCACATTTTGAAAATTTTGCATAAAGCTGCTCCTTTCGTAATATCTCCAATATCGTTCTTAAGTGCGCTGCATGTTCTTCTTCCGTCTTTGAATAAATCAAGATATCATCAATAAATACAATGATAAACTTATCCAGATAATTCTTGAATACTCGATTCATCAAATCCATAAACGCTGCAGGTGCATTTGTCAATCCAAAAGCCATTACAAGAAATTCATAGTGTCCGTATCTCGTTCTGAACGCCGTCTTTGGAATATCTTCTGCCTTAATCTTTAACTGATGATAACCTGATCGTGAGTCAATTTTCGAAAACCATGCTGCTCCTTTTAGTTGATCAAATAAGTCATCAATGCGAGGTAAAGGATATTTATTCTTGATAGTTAACTTGTTCAGCTCACGATAATCAATACACAGTCGCATACTACCGTCCTTCTTTTTCACAAACAATACTGGTGCACCCCATGGGGATACACTTGGCCTTATGATTCCTTTGTCGAGAAGTTCTTGTAACTGCTTTGCCAATTCCTTCATTTCAACAGGTGCCATTCGATATTGAGCTTTCGAAATTGGTTCAGTCCCTGGCGTCAAGTCAATAGTGAACTCGATTTCTCGATCCGGTGGAAGTCCTGGAAGTTCATCTGGAAAGACATCAGGAAACTCACAAACTACCGGAATATCTTCAATCTTCGGACTATCCTTGTCGGTATCCAACACATAGGCTAAGTAAGCTTGACATCCTTGGCGTAGCAATCATTTCATCTGCATCATTGTTAGAAATTTCTGCTTTTGCTTTTCACCTTTAAATGTTACCGTTTTATTTTCTTCAGTTTGCAATTTCACTTCCTTATTTGCACAATAGATATGAGCATTATTACTAGCTAACCAATCCATTCCTAAAATAACATCAAACTCTCCTAACCTGAAAGGTATCGAATCAACTGAAAAATGACATCTCCCTATCTCAATATCACAACTTGGGCATACTCGATCTACAGTAACCTGATCATCATTTGCTAATTTTATGACTAACACTTCATCTAACCACTGAACCTCACCGTCTATCTTAGAGATAAAATCTTCATAAATAAAAGATCTAGTAGCTCCTGAATCAATCAATACTAGAGCAATTATGGAATTCACAGGGAGTGTACCTGCAACCACATTCGGACTCTGTACTGCTTCCTTCATTGACATGTTGAAAGTCCTTGCCCTGGGCTGATTTTGTGGTGGTAGTGGAGGTGGAGGTAATGCTAAAACCCTTGGAATACTAGCGGCCATCGCAACTCCTCTGCAGTTTTTGGCAATATGTCCTTTTCTTCCATACTGGAAACAAGTGACCTCTGCTCTTCCCATCGGACATTCTCCAGAGTAGTGTCCCTTTTGCTTGCACTTAAAACACGTGACATTTGGCTTGTTGCAAATTCCCGTATGCTTTTTACCACATATTCTACAATCAGGTATAGGCGGTCGGATAAGTCTTTGCTGAGTTGGGGCAGGAAGTCGATTACCCATCCTCTGGTTGTTTTGTTCTGGTCTCCTAGCATTTACTTTTCCCCGGGCTTGAAATCCCGGCCTTCTGTTGAAACGGTTCTGGAAATTTCCTGGTCCCTTCTCTTTCTGAGTTGCTTCACTCTCACCTTCAATGATCATGGCCTTCTGAACAATAACCGTATAAGTCGTTAGCTCAAATACAGCTACTCTGCTACGTATCCATGGCTTCAGTCCCTGCTGGAATCTCTTGGACCACTTCTCATCAGTATCCACTTGCTCAGGAACAAATCTAGCCAATTCAGTGAACTTGATCTCATAATCCGCGACTGATAAGTTGTCTTGTTTCAGCTCCAGAAACTTGATCTCCATCAGGTTCTTCATAAAGCGAGGAAAATATTTTTCCAAGAAAAGATCAGTGAATCTATCCCAGGTCACCACACCTTCCCCTTCCAAAGCTTTCTTCGATTCCCACCAGTAATTGGCTTCGCCTTTTAGAAAGTAGCTGGCAAAATCCATCTTCTATTCTTCCTCAACTTTCACCAACATAAAAGCCTTTTCCATTTCATTCATCCAAGCTCTCACCTTTGTAGGATCTGTGGAACCGATAAATTCCGGAGACTTTACTGTTTGAAATTGCTTGAAAGTGACTGTAGGTGCTGCTGGTGGTACTTGATGTCCTGGATGAGCGGCTTACTGTAACATCTGTTGTTGGAACTGCTGTTGTTGCTGCTGCATTTGTTGTTGCATCATCAGCATCTGCTGTTGCATGAGATGAAAAATCTGATCCATCTGATTATTATTGTTTTGACCCTCGGTATTTCCATTAGATGAGCCGGGTCGTACTTTTCTTTTGGGTGCCATCTTTCTAGTAATAAAACAATGGGTTCTCTTAATAACAGTATATTAAACAGGTGTTATGGAATGGTAATAGTCTTTATAATATTAAAACAGTGTTAAAACAGTTGATATGGGGAAAGAAAACAATTTATTAAATATCCAAATAAATAAAACAATACGATGTGTAAATAAATCCCTTTTTAAAATAATTTAAAAAATTTTGAAAGCATAAAGGGTACAACATGATCGTAAATAAAACAACATTTGTAAATATGCCATGATAAAATAATGAAATAAATGTAAATGCTTAAATGACTGGAAATAAAATAAAGAAAATGTGAAAAAGACCATCTCATATATATATATGGGTAGGACACCAGCTGTAGGTGTCAGTGCTTGATACAAAAGCCTATGATATGTCAGTCGTACCGCTACTACTATCAGTCAAAATTAGTAGCTACACTCATACAAACTAGTCATACAATACTATACTGCCTCTATCTACAAAAATATACATGATACAACACTCCTCTATCTGCTAGTCTCAGAATCCTGGTGGCACGTGACTCAACTCCTCCTGCAATGCCTCTAGCACTGCCTCGGTAAGTCCCAATGCTCTACGATATGATGTCTCTGCACTAATATCCTGCTGTCTCAGATCAGTAAGCTGCTGAGAACTAACTCAGTGAATCTGACGTAGCCTCTCCCTCAACATGTAGTCTGGGTGAACTGCTCGAACGGGACCATCCGCCTGGGTCTCAAACAATCCAAGTATCTCTCTGCACTGATTCTGCCATCGAATCCTCTCCTCTCTCCGCCTGAAAGCGCTGATAAGTAACTGTATGATGCTCACGAAGATCCGTGCAAGAACCTCGAGAAGGTAACGACCCATCTACTACTATCTCATCCATGAACTCCGGCTGTGGAAACTGATATACCCCGGGAACAGGGGCATAAATAGCTAAAGGGGCAGGAAATAGGACAGGCTGCTCCATAGGTGCATACACTGGTGGCTCTGCCTCTGGCTCCATCTATGGAATATCTGGAATCTCAGGCTGCAGTACTGGAATCTGCGGCTCTAAGTCCTCCCACTGTGGAAGATCAACCATATCAGGAACATCAAACACCGGAAACTCCAAAGGTGGAAAGTCAGGCTTCTCCGGCTCAAAATAAGGGAAATAATCAACCAAGTCTGGTACCTCTAATGGAGGTGGTATCTCTGGTACTGGTCCAGGTGGCAATGGTGGAGGTGGTGGCAATGGAGGAAAAATCTGCACTGATGTTGGGGCTAGTACTGGTGCTGCTACTGGGTCTGACTCAGTCCGCTCCGACGAAGAAGCCATCTAATACAAATAACAATAATAATACAAAAACAAATCAAATCACATTCCTAAAATCATAACTTCTAATCACATAAACAAACAATCCTAACACTCCTACTTCTATCCTATTTAATTTCCTATCTTATCTTAATCCTAACGTTCTTGTTTTCAAGGGTCAAACCTAAGCTCTGATGCCAACTGTAACACCCTCCAAATCCGGGGTATAGATTTGGGGCATTATTAATAACAACTACAAACTAAACCTGCACAAGCGGAATATAAAAATAATAATTACCCCGAACTATTACGACTCAGGATCTTTTAAGGTTTGAGTTGAAAACAAGAACTATATACTACATTTTATTACAAGCCCAAATAAATAAATATGTCTCAAGAACTCTCTTTGTTACAAAAATTTATTCTATCTACATTCTCACCACACAACTTTTATTCAAACTACACAAAACTTTTATTCAACCCAACATTACTACTTATCTTGTTACACCTGATCTGGTAATTCAAAACTCTCTTCGGGAATATGAAGGAACACTCTTGGTATAAGAGGGTCCCGCTGCTTGACTCGCTTCTTGACTACGCGGGTCCTGATGGCTTTCATTCTCTACCTTAACTGTAAAACAATAGGAATAACAATAAAAAGGAATGATCCAAAATTGCTCAACAAGCCTGCAACAATATATATATATAATATAAAGAGAGAGAAATAAGTGAACCAATAAGCTGCTGGTTTGAACAACCATCTGTATCTGAATAGGATAATAATTTGCCAACACTGGCGAGTGCCAAATGAACAAGACTGGAAACAAGAACCAACATATGCACTATAACCTGCTGATCAGTCAAGATACAGTGCGGATCTATACCCAACTGCATAGATCCAACCAACATAAGGAGTACTCAGGCAACTATGGCCTATTAATTAAAAGTCTGGGTAAAACCCAGTCCGTATCGTAACCATCCAGTCCAAAGCTTAGCATCCGGAACAATCGGAATGCTTTCGATGTATCCCAATACCAGGATATATCAAAGTATATATAACAAGGGTAAAAGTATTGAAATATGAATAGAGGATTCAATAAATTTGGAGAAATCAAGAATCAAAATGAAATAGAAACAAGAATTAATAATTGGGTAACAGTGTATATGAACAATAATTATCAAAGGAAACTAATATGATAAAAGGAAATATAATTCACTATTCTGAATTTAAAATAGGGGAAGAACTTGCCTTGCGCGTACTTAACCTGGTTCAATTCACCGTCTTCTGTCCCTAGCTTGCTCTGCCTTGCTGACACTGAACCAATCATAGAAAGATAATCGTTTAGATAATTTACTATATACGTGTATCTCGAATTGATACCATGTAACCTTACCCGTCTACCCATGCGTTTCTATCTGACTCACATATATACACATATAATTATATAGCACGTAAGGTTCACATAACCACGTAAAGCACATAGCACATAATTAATTTTTAGACTTATAATTATTTTTAGAATCGATACTAGACTCATATTTATAATAACTAACCCTATCTGATTTAATTACAATTTTTCGGGATTTATTTGACTCGATTCTACCCCTAATAGGGCCTATGAACAATTAATTATCACAAACCCACTCTCTTCCGGAAGAAATTATAACTTACAACTATTTTTATTGGATTCGTTTCATTTTTCTGAGTCTAGGGGTCTTCGTTTCGCTCAAATCGGACTAACGGTTTAATTATTATGAATTAAACAAGATTTAATTAATTAATAATTAATTATAAATAATTAATTATAATTAAATAATCCTTAATTACATTTTTAAATAATTAATTAATATTTATTGTATTTTAAAATAATTAATCCCTAATTATTAGGATTAATTACTGTTTATTACAAATATTTACAAATTATTAATACTTACTCGATCAGATCGATTATTCACAAATAATCAATTGATACAATTAACTGATACGTTATTTATCGAATAATTACTAATTACTCGAATTATAATCTGACTCAACGATTAACTACTCGTATAAATACGAGTTACTCGCAATTCTCGAATAACTATCGAATCGCTATCATTATTATTATTATTGTAACTTATACGATTCGTTAATCAATTAATTATCTGTATTTAATTATACGATACGAAAAATTATTACGACATTCTTCGAATAATTATCACTCGAATAATAATTCTAATTATCGAATCACTACTCGCAATATTAACTGATTATCGAATTATTAATCATATTATTTAATCCTTATTTATTAATTAATTACCTAGTTATTAATTAATTAGATAACTAATAAATAATTAGATAAATAATTAATTAAATAAATCAATTCGAATTTCTAAATTAATAAAATAATTCAGAAATTATTTACAAAAATATTTTAGATTTTTAAATCTAATTTTTATTTGATTTTTAGAATTATTAAAAACTGATTTTAATATACTAAAATATAATTAATTAATAAAATTTGCAGAAACAGAATTCTGGAAGACAGGTTGGGAATTTTAGGATCAAACCCCCGTCAAAACCGGGTTACAAACCGGGTCGAACCCGGGTCGCTCAAGAACACCGCCATGGCTGCCAGAAACCGGCGCTGGCGGGGGAAATTTCCGGTGAACAAAACGCAGCCAAAACGTCCTGCTTTTGTCTCGTTTCTCATCGTATTCAATCAAGAACAGCACCGTGATACCTTCGTGACGATTCCCAGCCGTCCTCCTCTCTTCCTCCATCGTTTCCGGCATCTGGACCTTCAACAGCAGCGATAGCGACGCCGCTTTTCCGGCGAACACAAAATCAAAGCCAAACTCGACAAAACCGGTGCCATTCGATTGCAAAATTGACGATCTACACTTCCCCCTCATCGATTTCATCAAACAATCACTCAATCGTAAAACCCGAATTCAAAGATTAAAACCGAAAATACAAAATAAAAATCAACTCAACAATCAACAAAAATAATTACATAAACAAAAACTACAGATCACAAGCTTCAGAATGGTTACTTACATGACTGATTTGGTTAACAGAATCACGATCAAAATTGGCTTTGATTCCAAGAACTCCAAGAACCCTAATTCCCTTTTTCTGAATTTTCTGTTTATTTACTGATTTTTTTATAACTAATTAATTATAAATTACTGAAAAATTAGCTATTTATACTATGTAAAATAATACCCCTAAATAAAATTAAGGGGCTAATTACACTCCTAATAAAAATATTTGGCCCCAAATTTTATAATTTTTGGGTATTAATATTGAATTTTTAAATATTTAATAAATACAAAATAAATGCTAAAAATTCCCAAAAATTGTGAATATTATAAAAATGCAAAGAAAAATAATGTATGATAATTTTATGATCATATAAAAATAAAAATGTGATTTTTGTAGGGTTTTTGGTACCCGAAGGGGTCCGGAAAAGTCGTTTTTCGCGAAAAAGGTAAATTTGTAAAACGCTTAGGGGTTCAGAATAGCGATATGGTATAGGGCATTTTTGGCAAAATAGGGCCAATGATTTTGTTTGAAATACGGGCTTTTAAAACATGGTTTTGAGCTGTACGGGTTTTGATATAAAATATATAACTTACGATAGAACACTCAATAAATATCCAAAACACGTTTGGATCAAAACAAACAACACGTAACACATAGCAGTTATGGTTTAATGACTTAACACATTTAATCACATAATAATACACATAATTTATCTTTATTATGATATAATACAAGCGTAATTTCTCGGTCGTTACAATAACGCTTCACCAAGGACTTGATATATTTATTACTTCGGAAATAAAATATATTATTCAAAACAAAGTAATACCAAGTGTACTCTAACCTTCACTTAATCTAAAGAAAAGTATACACTAATATTCTTTTAAGAATATTTGTAAGTCATCCGGTCAAGTTAAGTGTATTACTAGTCCAATTTTTTTTATCTATAACGAGTATTGTTTCGTAGATATTGTCTTCTTCGTTTTGCAGTGAGGTGAAGTATAGTGAGGTGATTCTCGTTCTAAGACCCAAGTCCTAGACGTATTAACGGGGAGTTAGTAGTCTTCACACCGTGAGGAATAGGAAAGACCCAAGACCAACTACTTAGATCCAAGACCGACAAAAGCTTAGAAGGACAAAGACTACACCAAGGGTTCTACATCAACTTTGAAGAAATAACAGGTTGTTATTGTTTAAGATAGGTTATGTAGGTTGCACATTTATTTTGAGGTGGTAACCCGGAGTTACGCACCAAGACAAGTAATTGTGGGGTTGTAAAGGCTTCTCCGCCTACGTAAGGAGCAAGGTTATTTTAAGGGAAAAACTCGGGTCCTGGAGAGGAGCTCGGGGACTGGACGTAGGGGTGAGCGAATCTATTAGAAGTTGCGCCATCGTGAACCAGGATAAATCTTGCGTGTGGTATTTTCTTCCTTGTTTTTTATTTCCGCATATATAATCTACATCGGTAAAATATTTAAAACAGGATAAATATTTTTAAAACGCCATAATAATTTTTAAATTGGTAATTAAGTTATTCAACCCCTCTTCTAGCTTAAAATAGCCCTTTTACGGACCTAACACAATCTTATTCCCTTAGTTATAATTGTTAGCTTAATTATTAGTTATAAACAACCCAAATTGTTATCGTCTTAGCATTGAATAATAACCATACATTGTTGCTTAAGTGCATGAATTAAATAGTTAACCAACGCCAGTCTCTGTGGGATCGAACTAGAAATAATTCTATATTAATTGTGAACGCGTATACTTGCGTGAATTATTAGCGCATGTTTAGCGATTAACAAGTATTTGGCGCCGCTGCCGGGGACTGCAGTGTTAATTTATAGTTTATGTGCTTTCCATCAGTGGTCGTTAATGTTCATTGACTCGGACATTGTTACTTATTTGTTCCTTGTCTTATTTCAGGTACTCTAGCGAGGGTGTATGCATACGCGTTCGCGTACTCGTAAGAGAACAGAAGAGAAAGTCGAGGAAGAGCTTGTGGTGGTTCGAAGGGAAGTTTTTGAGGAAGAAAAGAAGGTAGAACAAGAGAAAGTCGAGGAACCAGCTTTAGTAGAGATGGGTGATCAAGCAGAAAATCCTAAGGCTTTGATGGACTATTCTCAGCCTAAGATTAATGACATTCAGTCAAACATCATCAGGCCAGCCATCAGGGCTAATACTTTTGAGATCAAGTCAAGCACGATTCAGATGATACAGAACTCAGTTCAGTTAGGGGTTTTCCTACTGAAGACCCCAATATGCACATCAGGGATTTCATCGAGATTTGTGACATGTTCAAATTCAATGATGTGACTGAAGATGCTATCAAGCTGCGACTCTTTCCATTCTCTCTGAGGGACAAGGCTAAGTGCTGGTTACATTCTCTACCAGCAAGGTCTATCACCACTTGGGAAGATCTTGCTCAAAAGTTTCTCACTAAATTCTTCCCTATGGCGAAGAATGCTTCAATTAGGAATGCTCTTACTCAGTTTGCTCAGCAAACTGGAGAATCTCTGTGTGAGGCTTGGGATCAATATAAGGAGATGCTAAGGAAGTGCCTATACCATGGCATGCCTGATTGGATGATTATTAACTGTTTCTACAATGGATTGGGTGCTACTTCTAGACCCATGCTTGATGCAGTATCAGGAGGAGCCTTCTGGGCTAAAAGCTACGATGAAGCTTATGAACTTATTGAACTGATGGCTACTAATGAGTACCGGAATCCTTCCCAGACACTGACTCAGGGAAAGGTAGCAGGAATTCTGGAGTTGGATGTAGCAACTGCTATAGCCGCCCAACTTAAGGCTTTGATGATGAAGGTGGATACTTTGGATAATTATGGAGTTAATCAAATCGCTAGTGTTTCTGAGCTTTCTGCTGGTGCCCACGAGACTGATCAGTGCGCAATTTCTAGTGAATCAGCTCCGTTCGTGAGCAATTTTCAGCATTCACAGCAACCTGTGCCAGCCACTTATACCCAACAACCGCAATCATCCTAATTTCAGTTGGAGCAACACTCAGAATGCGGTTCAACAGCTTTATCAGCAATATCTAGTTAAGCAGTACAACCCCCTGGTTTTCAGCAACCGTAATATGCATCAAGACAACAACTCTAGCTGCAACAAGCCAATGAAAAATTTGAATTGGAGAAGTTGAAACTTATGTGTAAGAGTCAAGCTGTTTCTATCAAGTCCTTGGAAAATTAAATTGGGCAAATTTCCAATGCCTTGCTTAATCGTCAGCCTGGTACACTACCTAGTGATACTGAAGTGCCAGGAAAGAGGGAAGCTAAGGATCAGGTAAAGGCAATCACTTTAAGGTCTGGAAAGGTTGCGAATTCTGATGAAACTCAAGTGTTGACTGAAGAAGCAGAGGCTGAGAAAGAAGTAGAGCAGAAGGAAGTAGAAGTGGAACCAAGGAAGACTACTATTGAGCACACTCCTCATGAGGGTAATATAGGGGAGAAACAGATCTATCCTCCACCGCCTTTTCCTAAGTGGTTGTAGAAGAAAAAGCTGGACAAGCAATTTGAGAAGTTTCTGGAGGTGTTCAAGAAACTTCATATCAACATACCTTTTGCTGAGGCTCTTGAGCAGATGCCTAGTTATGCAAAATTTATGAAAGGTATTCTCACTCGGAAAGTGAAGCTAGATGATTTAAAGACAGTCGCTCTTACGGAGGAATGCAGTGTTGTGCTGCAACAGAAGTTGCCTCCGAAGCTTAAAGATCCTGGAAGCTTCACTATTCCTTGCACCATCGGAAACTTGTCATTCGACAAATGTTTATGTGATTTGGGAGCTAGCATCAATCTAATGCCTTTTTCTATCTTCAAGAAGTTGGATTTACCTGATCCAAATCCTACATTTATGTCCTTGCAGTTGGCCGATCGTTCTATTACATATACACGAAGTATTATAGAGGATGTCTTGGTCAAGGTTGATAAACTCATCTTCCCTGCTGATTTTGTAATTCTTGATTTCGAGGAGGATAAGAAGATTTCCATAATCTTGGGAAGACCTTTTTTGGCAACTGGCCGAACCTTGATAGATGTGCAGAAGGGTGAGCTTACGATGCGAGTACTGGATCAGGATGTAACTTTTAATGTGTTCAATGCTATGAAATTTCCTACGGAAAATGAGGAGTGCCTAAAGGTGGAATTGGTTAATTATGTGGTTACTTCAGAACTTGATCGATTGTTAAGGTCAGATGCCTTAAAGAAAGCCTTATTGAGAAATTCAGATAGTGAAGATGACGAAGGTGAAGAACAATTGCAGTATTTAAATGCTTCTCCCTGGAAGAGGAAGATAGATATTCCTTTTAAATATCTTGGAATGGAGGAATTGAACAAAGATCCTAAACGCCTCAAGCCATCTATTGAGAAAGCTCCCACTCTTGAGCTTAAGCCTTTACCTGAGCATTTGAGGTATGCGTTTTTAGGTGATGCATCTACTTTTCCTGTTATTATTGCATCAGACCTTTCAGGTAGTGATGAGGAAAAGCTTCTGAGAATTCTGAGAGAGTTTAAATCAAAAATTGGCTGGACTATAGTAGATATAAAGGGAATCAACCCTTCTTATTCCATGAATAAAATTCTGCTAGAGGAAGGTAGCAAGCCTACGGTCGAGCAGCAAAGACGCCTTAATCCAATCATGAAGGAAGTAGTGAAGAAGGAAATTCTTAAGTGCCTTGCGGGAATCATCTATCCTATTTCAGACAGTTCTTGGATAAGCCCGGTTCAATGTGTGCCAAAGAAAGGTGGTATTATTGTGGTTGCAAATAAGAAGAATGAGCTTATTCCTACTAGAACAGTCATGGGGTGGAGAGTTTGCATGGACTACAGGAAGCTGAACAAGGCTACAAGGAAGGATCACTTCCCTCTTCCTTTCATTGAACAGATGCTTGATAGATTGGATGGGCATGATTACTATTGTCTTCTGGATGGCTATTCGGATTACAATCAGATTTGTATCACTCCAGAAGATCAGGAGAAAACTACCTTCACTTGTCCATTTGGTACTTTCGCTTTCAGACACATTTTTTTTGGTCTGTGTGGTGCACCAACCACATTTCAGAGATGTATGATGGCCATCTTTTCTGATATGATTGGCCAGAATATGGAGGTGTTCATGGATGACTTCTCTATATTTGGCGATTCTTTTGATGAATGCTTGCAAAATCTTGGACACGTTCTCAAAAGGTGTGTTGAGACCAATCTGGTTCTCAATTGAGAGAAATGTCACTTTATGGTGTGTCAGGGAATTATTCTCGGGCACAAGGTTTCTAGTAAAGGTCTGGAGGTGAACAAGGCCAAGGTGGGGGTCATTGAGAATCTTCCTCCACCTATTTCTGTTAAGGGAATTCACAGTTTTCTTGATCATGCGGGTTTCTATAGGCGTTTCATCAAAGTCTTCTCTAAGATTTCAAAGTCATTGTGCAGTTTGCTAGAGAAAGATGTCCCTTTCAAGTTTGATGACGAGTGCCTTGAAGCTTTTGAGACTTTGAAGAAGAGTTTAATCACGGCACCGGTCATAACTGCACCTGATTGGAATGAACCTTTTGAGATGATGTGCGATGCAAGTGACTATGCAGTTAGAGCAGTTCTTGGACAGAGGAAGAACAACATATTCCATGTGGTCTACTATGCTAGTAAGATTCTTAATGGTGCTCAACTGAATTATACTACTACGGAGAAAGAGCTTTTGGCTATTGTCTATGGTTTTGAGAAATTTCGATCTTATCTACTTGGGGCTAAGGTGACAGTTTTCACTAATCACGCTGTAATTTGATGTCTCGTCTTAAAGAAGGACTCGAAGCCTAGATTGATTAGATGGGTTCTTTTGCTTCAAGAATTTGAACTAGAGATCAAAGACAGAAAGGGTACTGAAAATCAAGTCGCTGGTCATCTCTCCCGCTTAGAAAATCCTAATGCTACTTCATTGGATAAGATATTAAGAAATGAGTATTTTCCCGGCGAGTAGCTGTTTGGAGTGCAAGAAGAAGAACCGTGGTTTGCAGATATTGTGAACTACCTGGTGAGTAATAACATGCCTCCCGATTTATCTTTTGCTCAACGGAAGAAGTTTCTACATGAAGTGAAGTGGTATATGTGGGATGAGCCGTTTCTTTTTTGACAAAGAGCTGACCAAATCATCAGGAGATGTATTCCTTACAGCGAAAGGGGGGATCTTGCGAGATTGCCACTCAATGGCTTATGGAGGACATTATGGTGGAGAAAAGACAGCAGCTCGTATTCTTCAAGCAGGATTCTTTTGGCCGACATTGTTTAAAGATGCTCATCAATTCGTCTTGAAATGTGATCGATGTCAACGTGTGGGTAATATGTCCAAAATGGATGAGATGCCTCTTAATGTGCTTCTTGAGGTTGAAGTCTTCGATATTTGGGGAATTAACTTCATGGGGCCATTTATCTCATCTTGGAACAATCAGTATATCTTGTTGGCAGTTGATTATAGGTGGAAGTTAAGGCGTTGCCAACGAACGATGCGAAAGTGGTGCTTAATTTTCTTCACAAGCAGATATTCACAAGGTTTGGAACTCCAAGAGTCATAATCAGTGATGAGGGGTCGCATTTTTACAATCGCAAGTTCACTACTATGATGAGAAGGTATAATGTGAATCATCGCATTGCCATGGCTTATCATCCTCAGACAAATGGTCAAGCTGGGGTGTCTAACACAGAGATCAAGCGCATTTTAGAGAAATTTGTGTGCCCGTCGAGGAAATATTGGTCTTTGAAGCTTGATGAAGCTGTTTGGGCGTATAGAACAGCATATAAGACTCCAATGGGAATGTCGCCGTTTTAGTTGGTTTATGGTAAGGGATGTCATTTTCCTGTGGAGCACGAGCATAAGGCATATTGGGCTTTGAAGAAATTGAATCTTGACTTGGATGCGGCTGAAAAGAAGAGGATGCTTCAATTGAATGAACTCGACGAGTTTTTACTTCAAGCTTAAGAAAACAACAAATTGTACAAGGAGAAAGTCAAGCGGTGGCACGATCGAGGTCTAATGCTCAAATCATTTATGTCGGGGCAACAAGTTCTATTGTTCAACTCTCGTCTCCGTCTTTTTCCTGGGAAGTTGAAGTCAAGGTGGTCAGGGCCCTTTATAATCAAAACTGTTTTTCCACATGGAGTGGTGGAAATTTTTGAGAATGATCCGGGCCAGGCAGTCAAGGTAAATGGTCAGAGGTTGAAGCATTACTATGGTGACACGGAATACCGTGAAGTTGTTAGTGTCGTTCTATTATCTGTTTGAGGTGAAGGTTCTACGTCAAGCTAATGACATAAAAGAAGCGCTTCTTGGGAGGCAACCCAAGTTTGTTGTACATTAGTAAGTAGAGAAAGCAAGAAGAAAGGAGAAAATCAGAAAAAAATCAGAAAAAGAAAAAAATTCCGGGCTCACTTCAGAAGCTTGGCGCGCCCGCACTGTCCTAGCGCGCGGCCGCACTGATTTCACAGAAACATGGCGCGCCTGCGCTGTTATAGCGCGCGGCCGCGCTGATTTGGCAGAAGTAGCGTGCGCCCGCGCTGTCTCAGCGCACAGTCGCGCTGTGTCCCGACTCAAAAAAAAAGGGTAGTTAAGGGGGGAAAACGGGAATTTTGTTCCAAAATCAATTCCCAGCCGAATTTTGCTCCCCCGCATCCCATAATTCCCTCTCTAAATCAAACCCATTACTCCCATTATTCCCTTAATCAAATCCCATTTCTATTCCATATATAATTCTCTTTTCACCACCTATATATACACACACCTCATACACAAACTTTTTCACCAATTCACAAATTCTCTCTCAAACACAACTCTTATTCTCTCTACTCACTTTCAATGGCACCCAAGAGATAAAGAACACAAGTCGATAGCAGCAGCACCGATTCATTAAGTGTGGGTGGTGTAAGGCCAAGGTTCTCTACTCCCGAGGCTAAAGCGGAGTATACTAGGCTTCTTTCGAAGCCAATCATGAAGGAAAGAGGTTTTCTGCCATCAGGGAAGGATGGTCAGCTATTGGAGATGATTCTTGAGATGGGCTGATGTTAGTCCCAAAGTATCGTAGAAGGGGGGTTGAATACGATACCTACAATCTTTTTCGATTTGTTTCAAGTTTTTCATTAAAAGTACAAAATCAAAATAACATAAAACAATTCGAGGAATATATCATTTTATTAATATAAAACTTGAGGTTGCTACAATCTAATCAAGGTATTGATTAGCTATAATAAATTCAGCAGCATAACTGTATGTTTACAAGCGTAATAAATGTGAAGCTTTAATAAAGCTCCCGTAAAATTTCTGTGTTTACTGAAGAAGATAACTAACTTTCATGAACTGCATTCATTCAGCTTCTTGTAGACTTTCAAATTCAATGGACGGGTGGCATGTTTTTGTCCACACATTCCATTTAAATTTACTGCAAACAAATCAATGAATAACTCTTCTATGGCGACCAGGCTAGCCTTCTATGGCGACTGAATATCTCCTATGGCGACTAGGGGATTTTCTATGGCAACCAAAGTAACTTCTATGGCGACTGCATATCCCCTATGGCGACCAGGGGATCTTCTATGGCGACCAGTAGATTTACTTATACTGAGATCCAACTTGAAATCCTATGGCGACCAGGTAGACAGGCTTCTATGGTGACTAGAGCTTATGGCGTCAACTGGTACCATAGAGAATCTCTATGGCGACCTGTTATGTGGTGACCATAGACTTAGTATACTTCTGTGGCGACCAAGTAGAAGATTTTTATGACTTAGAGTATTCTTACTTTTGCCAAAACATTGTTCATCGTATCAACATTCTCTTCTATTGAATCAAAATCCCTTCTTGAATACTGATGTTTGGTGCACTGGTCTGGTTCACAAAAAACTAGCATTGAGAGAATCCCAATTCAATTTAACTTGAGTTTCTGAGCTGATACAGATTGATGTTTATCCATTGCTTCTTTCACTGAACCCTTGATCTGTAACACTTGGAATCAATTCATGTAACTGATGCTTAAAGTCCCTTGTTGTCTTATTCCTCATGGCTGCTTGAACATTACAATGAACTTCTTCCCATGATCTGTTAGAGGACTTAAAGAGTCAACTGCATCATTTGGTTCTTTGTGTTTATCCTATCTTCATCTGTAGGGTTCCTGTGCTTCACAGTTTAATATTATTTATCTGTTTTTATTTTAATATTGAGTTATAAATCCTCGATTACATGTTGCATTACATTATGCTTTACAATCTCCCTTATTTGATTGTTAGAGTTCGACAAACAAATCCTTAAGGATAACTCAACTGATAATAAGAAAAAGTACAATCTCTAAACAGATAAAGATATTAAATATATTCTGGATTACATATTCAATTCCATATTTCTTAAGATACAAATTACAAAGAAGTGTTCCTCTAGCCTGAACATATATTCTATGTTTTCTTTGTTCTTGTTCTCTTCTGCTTTCTGTTTCCTTCTCCTTCCTGAGGCTGATCAGATTTTCTCTTAGAGGCTTTCTTCTTGGGATCTGAAGGTTTTGGAGGAGACTCTTTCAGCTCATTCAATCTAGCTTGCACACAATCACGAGCTTCTATCTCAAGTGCATTGACTGGAGGTGGATTATTCAGTTCATGAAGCATTATCTCAAGATATTTGACTTTGGTGCATTTAGGAACAAGATCAAACATCAGTGATAATTTTCTGGAGATTACGAAGACTGTTATCCTTTTAGGATGTCCTCGTACTCTCTTAGTGTCATTGATTGACTCTTCTTCCAATACCTCATTAAGTATCCTTATGATTGGGATCAATGCAATTTTATCCTCCTTACATGTGGAGAGCTTGACTTCCATTAAGGCTTGATAAATTAATTCTGATGAGCTTGTTCTAAAATCATTGATCTTGATCTTTGCTTAATTAATCTGAAAGACTAGTTTCCTTCACTTTAGTGATGATGATAGGTTTACTATCTTTTAGAAGATTCATTTCTGGTTCTCCATTAATTAACACTATCTCATGATAAGCTCTTCCAACTTTCCTCATGTCCTTTTCTATATCCCTGATCATTTTATCATTGAGTCTGTATGCATATAGAACTTCAGCAGCTTTAAGGTCTGCTTCTGATCTTTTAACTCCCGGTGCCTCCAGTTTTGCTCTTTTACTCCTGAGTTGACTTTCAAGGAAAGTGAGTTGTAGATATCGAATGGATCTCAGATGTTGGTCAGACATAGTGATATTTTGCAACCTGCCATCTGCAACTACTTTGATCACAAAAGGATACAAAAAGGCTTGAGGGGATACATTCATCATCATTATCCAAAGTTTGTCTCTGAAATATTCATTCTCATTCGATTTCAACCATGGGATTTTTGAGACCAGGACGAATAGTTCAACAATGTTCAACTTCTTCAACACACTGGTAGACACTTTCATCTGTAGACCATCTATGTGATTGATAATGATCTTCCATCTATTCTTCAGAATGTTCACAATAGTTCCAGTGATTATTTTACTGAATTGATCAGAGAACTCATGGATGTTTTCATATTCCTTTCTGTAATGTTCCACAGTTCTCAACATATTAGAGTTACCAGGGTCTGAATAGTGATATGTTTCTGGTTTGTCCATTTTCTTCTTCATATCTTCCCATTTGTTTCCTTTCCTATTAGCTCGAAGATATGCTTCTCTCTCTTCTCTGTTCCTCCTTCTTTGAATAGCTCTTTAAATTCTTGCTCTTGATCTTTCCATTTCTTCTTGAATCTCTATATAAGAGCGATTTATTTTCTCTGGAAGTCCATAGAACAAACAGTCGTCTGAGAAAGCATCTTCATCTTCAAACTCTTCATCCTCAGAGATAATTTTTCTTTCTTCTGTAGCCATTTCCTCGAATCTTGGCTCACACCCCATCGGAACATCACTTTCATCCATTTCACCTTCTTCTAGTTCGTCTTCAGAGAATAAGGGTTTTGGAGCATATATCTGAGATAGCAGATTTCTATGAGTTGTAATGATTTGGCTCAGATGTCCTGATTGTTTCCCTTGAGATGTTGCACTCTCCTTAGAAAATCTTTCCTTGAGGAGCACCCTTTCATCAATTCTCTCTTCTAGTTCTTCCTCCATCTCATCTCCAAATTCATCATAAGTACCAATAGTCTGAAAGTCATCTTGAAGTAGATTAACAGCATCATCTACTTTTTTTTGTTCTACTACCCTGTTATCCCCCTCAGTTGGGTTATCCTTCAGAGCTGGTGTTGATTGAGCATGTAAGGTTGAAATATGGATCTCAAGAGAAACAGGCAGTTGCTTATTGACTGAGGTCATTGGCCCAGTACTGGAAAGAGCTGCTTAAGATGAGACCGGGATAGGCGCTTGCTTGCTAACTGAGAGCTTTGGCTCAGTGTTGGCAATTTCTTTTCCTTTTCCTGTATGAGAGAGAGATCGCTCAACAAATTCCCGTAATCTAGCGAATGCTGCTTGTTGATGTTCAAGTTGATCGGAAAGACTGGCGATCAGACGATCCCTGAGAGATAATTCTGTTTGAAAATGTTAATCTTTAAGAGCCAGCTGTTCTTTGAGATAGCTGTCTTTGAAAGCCAGATGTTCTTCAAGATAGGATTTAGTGACATAGTTTGAGAGATCTATAGGTGTAGTTTGGATGGTAGATGTCTCACAGGCTTCTCGCAGTGTATCATTCAGCACTCTATCACTCGGTTTAGGGTCATGTGTGTCACTCGTTCTCACATGTTCACTCTGCTCAAAGCTCCGAGTTCCTAGTGTACCTGCAGAAGACACTAGAGTCATCCTTAAGGAGGTCAGCAGTGGTGCAATGGGAGTTCGCAATTCTCGATCTATGTCTTAGACAAGTTGCCTGTTATCAGGAGATGACACATCCAGAGTTAGAATCTCTGGGAGGAGCACTGGGACCATCATATTTGGCATCTGATCCTAAGCTTCCCCTTGTATCTGTGAAGATACATTCCCCTTAAGCTCACTAGTTAAATCTAGTTCACCGCCAATGGGTTTCCGATCCACGCCTACGTCGGATCCACTATCCGCAGATGCATCCAGGTTTATTAGTCCTAGGGAGGTAAGTGTTGTGCTAGATCTGGCAGCAATTACAACACTCTCTCCTAACACTTGTGAAGGCAGTTGGTCCATTGAAGGACCTTTAACATGATATTCTAACCGTAAAATAGTTGAATGCCCTGTTTCCGTCAATACTTCCTCACCAAATAGAACTCTTCTAATCGACTTATTAAATGCTTCAAGAGCTTGGATATTGGATAGTGTGTTTGACTCGTTACAGGTAGTCGTGGCCGACGTGTGAATTTCAATAGATCTACCTTATTGAGAAGATAGATCTAGTAACTGTTTAGTTGCCTTTTTAGCCAGAGAATCCTTTTGAGAAGATACCTGGAGTTTACAGTTGTCTCAGGAAATTCACTTCTTTGCTTCAAAGGAGACAGAGCTGTGAGTTCTCTCAAAGTACCTTCCTTATTTGCTGCATTTAGTGCAGTTTCTCCCTCTATATGCATGGGGTCCTTATACTCCAGGGTTTGGGCTAGGAGAGTTGAAGGTGTTTGATTGGGCTCTAGAGGGTGGTTATGAATTTGTGGTATGCCAAATTCACTCCCTCTCCTATCTACTTGTTCAATAAGTAGCTGTGTGTGATGTGGGTCAAGATGTAATTGATCTATACTAATGAAATTAGAGCATGCTTCATATGTATTACTCATAGAAGATGTACCCATACCTGAGAAAGCTGGTCTGTAAACTTATTGGAGTGAGTAGACTCAGCAGCTTGAGGAGGTTGTCTAGCAGCTTCAGGTTGAGGTTGTGGACAGTTATCAGGTCCAGCTTCTTGTTGTGATTCAACCTCATCCTCTGCTTTATTACCATGTTCAGGCTCGGGTTGATCTACTTCTTCATCCAAATTCTCTTCAAGTGCATGAGCAATGTCTTAATGTGGTGCATTTTCAACTTGAGGTTCACCTTCATTATCTTCATCTTCATATTGAGCATTGATGGTAGCAAAGACATCTATCATGTGGTTTGTTAGGAAAACAGCAATTGCATTTGGATAATTTCCTTTCTTGTGCAATTTAGTCACTATCAACGGGGACAAGATGGGAGGATCTTCCAAGATGTCACTGTGAGTTGATGCTTTTTGTGCTTCTGACAGTTTTCCATTGAGCACAATCTGAAGAAACCTTGCATATAAGATGAAGTTTTGATGCTGAGATTGGTTCTCAAAAATGTGCTTAATGAATAAACGCCCAAAGTTGATGTGAAGATTATTTGCAACAACAACTCCAACAATTTGATTAAAATTAGTCAGTCCATGGAATCCACCAGTCTTGGGAGCCAAGCCAGTGAGATAATATGTTGAAAAACAGATTCCATTCCTTTGGAAGATGACTTTTGTTGAAGTGCTTAGGAAAATCGTCATTCCCTGTCAATGTGCTTCTTATTACTCTGAAAAAGCTGAGTAATTCCCAGTCTTCTGGAATGTCATCAAAATTATCATGAGATAGCTGAAGATGTTCATTTAAATCATCTTCTGTGATTCTGATTGTATCATCACCAATAACAAAGGAAAAAGCCAGTTGTTTATCATCAGAAGAGTTTGTTGTTGTTCTATGCACATGCCCGAGAAGCTCAACATTCAATTTCATATTAGTAGATAATGCGAAGCGCACAACGGAGTGTTTATTTAGAAAACGAATCCATGTCTCAAAATGTACCATTTTAACAGGATCACGTTCAATAATAGAAACAAAATTTATTTTTGGAATCTAAATATTATTCGCCATTTAATTAAAAATGAGAATAAAATTTGGATTTAAAACAAATAAATGTGCCCTTCGAATTATAAGATAAATTAAATCGTAAAAAACTTCTAACACACACTCAATAAATTAACCAACCAAACACAGCCTTAAGGAAGAAATTAGGTTAAAATCAAACCAATTAACAATTAGCCAAACAAAGCCTTAAACAATCAATAACCAAGTAATTCGATCTCCAAAAATACTCGGTGAAAGTGATAGATTTTGGTATCAAAATACTCCTAATGATCTGGGCTTTTAAAAACTATAAAAGTTATAAAATTTGGCAGCACTTTGTTAGGGTTTTGATCGAAAAAAATTTATTTCTCCTCCTGCGATTTGTGTTGCGTATATATAACTGAATGAAAATGGTCTATGTGTATATATATACTCGCAACACAATAAACACAAAACAAATATTTTTTTACAAAGTGCTGTGTGGCGACATATTCCTGTGGAGACCACGGAGTACTGTAATCTCTCTGTGGCGACCACAGAGCACTGTAACCTCTCTGTGGTGACCACGGGAGGGACTTAGAGGTCGGAGACTCTCTGTGGCGACACAGTGGAGTTCTACTTAGAAAAATTCTAAGCAAGAATTCTCTACGGCGACTGACATCCTCTTTGCTTCTGTAAATTAATTTTAACATCTTTTAAATATTGTACATTAAAAAGACTATTGAAAAATAATAAATCACAATTATTTTTCACTACTTATACAAATATTATCATTACATTGATAATACTATATTTTTGTGAAAAATGATTATGCTGCAACCTTTTAATATTAATTTCAATGAACCCCTTTAAATATTAATTATTTAAAGTCCACTGAAATTAAATTAAATAGTTTTATCAATATGAATGTGCTCAAACATATATATATTGTATGCAAGCACATAAATGATTGAATTACGAGAAATAATTAATGGCATGTAAATTCAGATGTCCTTAAAATATTGGAATTAAATAACAAGTGAATATAACCAAGATAAATTATAGTTTCTGACTTCTAAAACTAATTAAAAAAATTTAACATCCCAAGCTCACTAACCAATTTAGAGAATGTGTTTTCATCAAGTGGTTTTTTCAAAATGTCTGCAATTTGATCCTCTGTGGGTACAAAGTGTAACTCCACAGTGCCATTTGTGACATGCTCTCTGATAAAGTGATACCTGATATCAATGTGCTTTGTTCTTGAGTACTGAACTGGGTTGTTCGAGATTGCTATTGTACTTGTATTGTCACAGAATATTGGGATCTTTGATACCAACAGACCATGTATTCAGCTTCAGCAGTTATGTATTCAGCTTCCAGCAGCTATGTAATCTGCTTCGGTAGTTGATGTGGATACTAAGTGCTGCTTCTTGCTATGCCAAGATACCAATCTTCTCCCAAGAAACTGAAAGCTTCCTAATGTACTCAATCTTACAACCTACAAAATCTGAAATTGTATAGCCAACTAGGTCAAAACCTGTACCTTTAGGGTACCACATTCCAAGATTTGGAGTTCCCTTAAGGTACCTAAATATTCTTTTCACAGCTATAGGATGAGACTCTTTAGGTTCAACTTGAAATCTAGCACATAAGCATGTTACAAACATAATATCTGGTCTACTTGCTGTGAGATAAAGTAATGAGCCTATCATACCTCTGTAGCTTGTGATGTCAACTTTCTTACCAGTTTTATCCTGATCAAGCTTGGAGGTTGTTGGCATGGGGGTCTTTGCTGGAGTTGAATCTTCCAGATTATACTTCTTGAGAAGTTTTCTGATATACTTGGATTGACAAATGAATATACCATCTTTCCTTTGACTCACTTGTAATCCAAGAAAGTAGTTCAATTCTCACATCATGTTCATCTCGTACTTACTCTGCATTAGCTTAGAGAATCTCTTGCAAAGGTCATCATTAGTAGAACCAAATATAATATTATCAACATATACCTGAACTAATATCATATCAGATTTATGCAATTTATGAAACAGAGTTTTATATATGACACCTCTAGTAAAACCATTTTCAAGTAAAAACTCAGAGAGAGTGTCATACCATGTCCTTGGAGCTTGTTTAAGACCATAGAGAGCTTTGAATAGAAAGTATACAAAATCAGCCAGATTTGGATTTTCAAAACCTGAAGGTTGTTCCACATACACTTCTTATTCTAGCTCCCCATTTAGGAATGCACTCTTCACGTCCATTTGATAAACTTTGAATTATGAATGTGCTGCGAATTCCAAATACATCTTGATTGCCTCAAGTCTAGCCATTGGTGCATAGGTTTCATCATAATCTATACCCTCTTCTTGAGAGTAACCTTTAGCTACCAGTATGGCCTTGTTTCTCATTACAATGCCATCTTCATCTAGCTTGTTTCTGAATACCAATTTAGTGCATATCACTGACTTGTCCTTTGGTCGGGGTACCAGCTTCCATACCTTCTGCCTCTCAAACTGATTGAGTTCTTCTTGCATGGCAATAACCCAATCTGGATCTTCCAGTGCCTCATCCACTTTCTTAGGTTCCATTTCTGAAAGAAACCCTGAAAAGTGACATTCATTCTGAGTGGCACGTCTAGTTCTTACTCATATGTCAGGATCACCAATAACCAACTCAAAGGGATGGTCTCTGTTCCAAACTCTTTAACGAGGCAGATATGATCATGATGTTTCCCCTTGTTCAGTCTGATGTTGAGTGTGAATTGTAGATCCTCTTCCTGCTCCCCCTGAGTTGCTGTCACCATGACTAGATGATTCTGATCTTGGTGTAGTGGTTCTTGAAGGTGTTCCTGTATGATTATCATAATCATTGTTTCCACCATTACCACCACTTGATCCTGAATCAGCATTGCCATCTACTGTAGATGTATTTCTAGCAATCTCAGGTTCTATTATCTCCAAAGGATCATCTGATAGATTTTTAAATTCCAGAGATTCAGAATCCTTTTCTTTTTACAGGCTTGCCAACTTGGTTTCGTCGAATGTTACATTAAGGCTTCCAATAACCTTTTGACCAATGATCATATAAACCCTGTAAGCTTTAGATTCCAGAGAATAGCCAAGAAATATGCCTTCTTCTGCCTTAGCATCAAACTTTCCTAGATGCTCATTTCCTTCCTTCAGCATAAAGCATTTAGCACCAAACACATGAAAGTATTTCAGTGTTGGTTTCTTGTCAGCCATTATCTTATAAGGAGTCTTGTCATGATCTTTGTTAATCAGGGTACGATTTTGAGTGTAACACGCTGTGTTGACAGCTTCAACCCAGAAGTAAGTAGGAAGTCTTGATTCATTTAGCATAGTCCTTGCTGCTTCAACCAAGGTACTATTCTTCCTTTCTACTACCCCGTTTTGTTGTGGAGTTCTTGGAGCTGAATACTGTCTCGAAATACCTTTCTTTGTACATAATTCATTTAGAAATGCATTCTTGAATTTTGTCCCATTATCTGATCTGATCTTCCTGACAGGTAATTTCGCTTTCATCTCAATTTTCTTTATATAATCCACTATAAGCTGAGGTGCTTCATCCTTGGATTGTAAGAACAACACCCATGTGTACTTAGAGAAGTCATCGACCATCACTAAAGCATATATTTTCCTTGATAGTGACAACACATTCACTGGACCAAAATAAATCCATGTGAATCAACTGAAGAGGTTCAGTTATGCTTGTCATTTCCTTGCTTCTGTGTGATGCTTTCTTTGATTTCCCTTTTTCACATGCTTCACAGAGTCCTTCTTGACAGAATTCCATCTGTGGTAGTCCTCTCACTAATTCTTTCTTGACCAGAGAGTTCATTGTCTTGAAGTTCAAGTACGAGAGCTTCTTGTGCCATAACCAACTTTGTTCTGATCAAGCTTTGCTGTAGAAACATCTGATTACTCCATCACAGGTAGACTTCAAGTCAGCTACGTACAGATTACCTTTCATTACTCCCTGTAAAGCAAGCTTCTCATCTTTTTTGTGAGAGATCAAACATCTTTCTGATCTGAAATCAACATTGTATCCTTTATCACAAAACTGACTTATGCTCAAAAGATTGTGCTTCAATCCTTCCACAAGAGAGATGTTTTCAATGATGACATTGCCAATTTTGAAATTGCCATATCATTTAGTAAATCCTTTGCTGTCATCTCCAAAGGTAATTATAGGGCCATCTTTCTCAACCACTCCTGTGAGCAGGGACTTTTCTCTAGTCATGTGCCTAGAACACCCACTGTCCAGAATCCGCATAATCTTTTCCTTTCTTACCTTACCCTGCAAACACAGATTGATTAAGAAGACTTTGGTACCCAAGATTTCTTGGGTCATGAAGGTTTAGGGGTAGAAACATTATCAACAAATGAAACCTTGACAGGCTTAGCTTTCACTTTGACTGACTCCTTCTCAGTGCTAGTCTTATCAGAGGTGTTAGACTTAGAGACAGGAGGTACTACAGTCTTAGCCTGTGTGTTCTCATTACCCATGCTTGTCTTAGTGTCAGTGCAAGTGCTAGTAGTTGCATGAAAAGCTTTAAAATATTCAGACATGGTAACAAATGCACATGGCATACATCCAACTACACCATAGGGTTCATGAAAGCTAAGCATGTTAGGCATGTCAGACATACTGGAAGATGCAATAGATTCTACTATAACTTTAGTGCATGCATGTGTAAGGTGTGCAGCAGAATTACAATTATTACATAACTTGCTAGATGCAGATGAGGAAGATGCAAAGTCAGATTTCTTATTTACACCTACCTTGCCATTTCTGTTCTTCTTAGTCTTAACCTTAGCACCCTCACCAGTCTTAGAGTTAACTATGGGGTCTGGTTTTTTAGGTGTGTCAGGTTCCTTACTATCCACCTTATTACCTGGGTCAGCTATGGATTTAGCTTTACTAGCTGGAACCTTAGGAGTCTTAAGGGATTCCTCTTCCTTCTCTCTATCTTCAGTAATTAATTCCTCATTGATTAGCAAACTTACTTCATCCAAAGCTTCTGAAATAGACTCGGTGAATAATGGAGATACAACATCCTTAATAACATATGAAACCTTTTCTGAGACAAACATGTTTATCTCAGATGTACCACTATGTTTCTTACTATTCATCTTAAAATAGTCAAGTCCTATTGAAGTCTTAGATTTAAATCTTTGACTATCTATTATCTCCTTCTGAGTCAAAGTTGCATTCTTAAATGCCTGTAACTTCTTTTCTAAGTTATCAATTTGGGTTCTAAGAATGGCTTCTATGTCTATATTGCATTTAACCTTATTCTCTAGATATTCATTCTTTTGCTTAAGGTCTTCTAATCCAACTACAAGCAATTCTAGTTCTTCATTCCTAGAGATTAAACTCTCAGATTTAAGAACTAATTTATCATTTTTAAGTTTATATGCAAGCATGCTTGTATGAACATTATACAATTCTAAAGTAAGTTCATGCACAGTAGATTTGTATTCAGACACAGTCATATCTATAGTGGTATGTTCAGGAACCTGAGATGATTGTGATGATTCATCTGCAGAGTCTGCCATAAGATCCAGATTCACGTACTCTTCCTCTTCATCTGAATCAGTATCATCCCATCTTTTTCCTTCAGCAATGTATGCTCTTCCCTTTTCCTTTACCACATAAGCATTCAGCTTCTATTTCAGCTTCTCATTCTTCCTTTTCAAATCTTCATAAGTTTTCTTCTTTTTATAGGAGTCATTTGATTTTGCTGCCTTCGGTTTTCTGCAATCAGATGCAAAGTGCCCTAACTCATTACAGTTGTAGCATCTTGTTTTGCTCATGTCTATCCAGCTTGACTTGTAGCCTCCTCTGGAGCTTGACCCTGATGAGTAGCTTCCTTTCTGAAATCTCCCTGATGAACCCCTTGGTTTGTAGTTGGGCTTTCTTCTGAATCTAACATGACTAAATTTTGTAGCCATGTATGCCATAGATTTTTCCTCCAAATATTCAAGTTCTTCTTGAGTATAGAACTCACTTTCATCCTCTGGCTCACCATGAGCAATTTCAGCTACGATAATTTCTTTGATTGTTGAGGAGGGTGCAACCTTATTTTCTTGAGTTTCAGGTTCACGAACTACAAGTGCAGTGGTTTTTGCAAGTGTCATACTCTTACTATCAAGAGAACTAGGTCCATAGATAATAGCTCTCTGCTCTTGCTCCCGCTCATGTGTTCTCAGCTTTCCATAGATCACATCTAGAGACATAGTAATAAAATCTGCTCTTTCCCTGATTGATGTGTTCTTTTATTCCAGGTGAACTGGGAGCGTTAGCATAAACTTTCTGTTGGACTCACGTATAGGATAAACTTTCCCTTCCATCTTTAATTCATTTAACAGTCTTGTATATCTCTCAAAGAGTGAAGACAGTGCTTCTCCGGGTAGAATTTTGAATGCCTCATACTGAGTCATCAGAATATCCATCCTGTTTTCTTTTACTTCTTCTGTACCTTCCATTAAAAGCTCAATGGTTTCCCACATATCTTTCGCAATGTTACTTCCTAGAAGTTGATGACTCATATCTTTATCGGTCGATTCCACAATTATGAGTTGAAGGCTTGTGTCCAGATTTATCAACTCCTTGTCAGTTTCTGTATATTTAGACGGATCCCTGGGAGTGGATGATGAAAGAATTCAGCAACTACTTCCATCGGAATATAAGGGTCATTCAGTAATATCCCAATGTAAAGTGGATTCGAGGCTTTCATAAACAGCATCATCTTTTTCTTCCATAGGTTGTAATTATCTCTATCGAATGGGGGAACCTTTATACTTCCAATTCTATGGTTGTTCATCATCTTCGCGGAATTAAATAATTTAAAGTTCAAAAATTTCAAAAAATGAAGATTTTTGAAAATTAAAAAATTCAAGAAATTCAAGAACTTATTTCTTTCTCCGGATCTTGATTTGTATGTCAATCAACAAGCTCTGATACCAATTGTTAGTCTCAAAGTATCATAGAAGGGGGTTGAATACGATACCTACAATCTTTTTCGATTCGTTTCAAGTTCTTCGTTAAAAGTACGGAATCAAAATAACACAAAACAATTCGAGGAATATATCGTTTTATTAATATAAACCTTGAGGTTGCTACAATCTAATCAAGGTATTGATTAGCTACAATAAATTCAGCAGCATAACAGTATGTTTACAAGAGTAATAAATGTAAAGCTTTAATGGAGCTCCCGTAAACTTTCTGTGTTTGCTGAAGAAGATAACTAACTTTCATGAATTGCATTCATTCAGCTTCTTGTAGACTTTCAAATTCAATGGACAGGTGGCACGTTTTTGTCCACACATTGCATTTAAATTTGCTGCAAATAAATCAATGAATAACTCTTCTATGGCGACCAGGCAAGCCTTCTATGGTGACTGAATATCTCCTATGGCGACCAGGGGATTTTCTATGGCGACCAAAGTAGCTTCTATGGCGATTACATATCCCCTATGGTGACCAGGGGATCTTCTATGGAGACCAGTAGATTTACTTGTACTGAGATCCAACTTGAAATCCTATGGCGACCAGGTAGACAGTCTTCTGTGGCGACTAGAGCCTATAGCGACCACTGGTACCATAGAGAATCTCTATGGCGATCTGTTCTGTGGTGACCATAGACTTAGTATACTTCTGTGGCGACCAAGTAGAAGATTGTTATGATTTAGAGTATTCTTGCTTTTTCCAAAACATTCTTCATTGTATCAACATTTTCTTCTATAACTGAATCAAAATCCCTTCTTGAATACTGATGTTTGGTGCACTGGTCTGGTGCACAAAAAACTAGCATTGAGAGAATCTCAATTCAATTTAACTTGAGTTTCTGAGCTGATACAGATTGATGTTTATCCATTGCTTCTTTCACTGAACCCTTGATCTATAACACTTGGAATCAATTCAAGTAACTGATGCTTAAAGTCCATTGTTGTCTTATTCTACATGGCTGCTTGAACATTACAATGAACTTCTTCCCATGATCTGTTAGAGGACTTAAAGAGTCAACTGCATCATTTGGTTCTTTGTGTTTATCCTGTCTTCATCGGTAGGGTTCCTGTGTTTCACAGTTTCATATTGTTTATCTATTTCTATTTTCATGTTGAGTTATAAATCCTCGATTATATGTTGCATTACATTATGCTTTACAGCTGGGTTCCTATCTGCGAGGCACCCGCTGTTGTGCCCATGAGTGTTGTTCGTGAGTTATATGCGAACGCCAAGGCCAAGAAGAATGGCTTCACGGTGGTTCGAGGGAGGACGGTGGAGTATAGTGCAGAGGCTATCAGGACTGTAATTGAGCAGCCCACGAGGAAGGCCGAGCAGGACATCTAGAATGATAAGACCCTGGAGGACTTTAATCTGGATCTTATTGTTGCTACTCTGTGCCATCCCGATACTCACTAGAAGATCAAGAGGGGCACGACCGAGTATTCTAAGTTCCTAGCTTCCAGAATGAACAGGTTTGCCCGTGCATGGAATGCTTTTATATGTGCTAACATCATGCCATCTTAGCATGTGCATGAGATTACTGTGGAGCGTGCACGGTTGTTATGGGGCATTCTTCAGGGTGATTATATAGATTTGGGGATGGTGATTTATCGGGGGATTCTGAAGTTCTTGAGGGGGAGTACTACGGGGTCTATTCCATATGCGTCCGTGGTGACGAAGTTATGCGTGTCAGTTGGTGTTCATTGGCCCGCACACGAGTAGTTGCAGATCCCGAGTGCTCCTATTGACAGAACTACTTTGGCTATGATACAAGAATGGGATAGAGGCAAGCCCGATCTGAAGGGACTTGGTTATACTTTTGACCACCAACCTGGTGGGAGGCCAGCTGATGGGGCCACTTAGGCGAGTAGGACTGCATAGAGATCTCAGCTAGGAGATGAGGCAGGGCCATCGCAGCAGGCACATGAGGAGGAGAAAGGAGCTGATATGGCAGCTGGCATGAGCATGACGCAGTATAGGCGTCTGGCACGGAGGATGGATGTGATGCATGACATCCATAACAGGTTCGCACGTGATCTCACCCAGGCACTTGGGACAGCTTTCAGAGCCACCGGTGTTGATATCTAGTGGCCAGTTTTTTGGTGAGGATTCTGTGTATCCACCTCCGTACACACCTGACACTCCACCTATTGAGGGTGAGAAGCCTGATTCTGATTAGGTATGCCTGAATTCCTTACTATTACCTTCACTGAGGACAGTGAATATTTTAAGTTTGGGGGTGGTAGTTGAAGGAATATATTTTTATGTGAGTCTCATATAGTTGCATGTTCATGATAGTTTAGTTCATATAGTTTGCATATTTTGCCATATAGTTTTTTTTTGTTTTTTTTATTTAATTTTTGATAGTTCTATGTTATTTTGTTCATATAGTTTTCATGCATTTACATTATAACATGATCCCTTAGATAATTTTTCCAGTTGACTTGTGATATTGATGACAGTGCAGTGATGTCGTGTTTAGAGATTTTAAGTCGTATTAAGTTGATTTGCATGCTAGAGACACTTTTATTTCACTAAGTCTTATAGGTTGCTAGAGTGCTAGATCATAGTCATGGTTTGTTGGTTTTTCGAGGTGTAATCGCTTGTTTATATTTAGAATTTAGGATAGTCTCTTAATAATAAAAGACATGGATATTTAAAATTGGAGAAAATTAGATTTCATTGCTAGTTGTGTGGCTAGGTGTCAAATGGCTAGTAGCCGGCTCATATTTATATGAGTAGTCTAGGGTTTAATGAGATGGAGCGAAACCTTTCATTCAGAAATTCGTTGGAAAAAAAAAGAAGAAGAAAAAGAAAAAAGAAAATAAGTGTTATGTATAATTGATCACGAGTGGGCTCTTCAGTACTCGAGTCATTAAGTTCTTAGGGGACTTTGTGCCTAGTGACCTAAGGCTTTTATAGTCTGGGATCCGCTAACCTAACGCTCGCTACATGGGTGCTATTGTATAAGTCTTTTGTGGCCCTCACTCATTGCACGATCAAATACGCATACTTGTGTTGTTTTGTTGTGAATAAAAGCATGAATCCGTATAAAACTCCAATATAGAATTGAAGTGTTATAAATTATTTTGAGTCTAGATTTTATTCTATTTATAAACTTGCGATTATTTTGATAAGTAGTGAGTCATGATTGTCGATCTAGTTGTGATAGTATATATGTAAGCATCTGCACACACGCACGTCTCTAGTTTGTAAGTTTATTTGTATGATTTAATTGATCTTTATGCGAGTAGCTGCAATTGTTGATATGTTGCTTGTTGAGTGGTTGAGTTATTCTATTGGGATCGTTGCATTCATATAGTTGCATCCATGCATTTTTATTTCTTGTTCTTTGAGTCCGTTTATGCTTTAGAACAAGCATCGATTCAAGTTTGGAGGTATGTTGAGTAGCATTTATGACACTTTATTATGCTCTAATAAGCTTTAAATTGATGCATTTATACTCAAGTTATTAAGTGTTTTAATGTGTTTTCTAGTGTTTTTGCATTTCATGCATTATCTAGGTAATCAGGTGAATTAGAATTATTTTGGTGTTAATTTGGTGTCAAGGTGGTGTTGCAATAAAAGCTAGTGGAAGCCGGCTCGAAGCCGCAAGGAAAAAGATGATATCTGAATTTTTCCCAGAAAGACGGCGCGCCCGCGCTGTGATAGCGCGCACCCGCGCCAGGATTCCAGAATGACAGCACGCCCGTGCTGTGTTAGCGCGCGCCCGCGCCGGTGTGAAAGTTTTGAATCCTGATTCTAATGCAATTCTAATTGGGAGACTTCCAGATTGATTAGGGCTGCTATAAATATTCAAATAAGAACATTTTCATAGGAGAGACGTACCAGAGCGCAAGGAGAGCCGTAAGAAGACCGTATTAGCATAATTCAATTAAGACGAAGAAGATCTTGTTTTTACTTGTGAATCTTTATTTTAAGTTGTAACTTGGATGCTAGTTTTCTTACTTGTGAACCTTTACTCTTATTTTGTACTTGGTTTTATTTATTCGTTATAAAGACTACGTTTATTATACCATGCTTTCATCGGAACCCACGCTGATGATGAGTCTGATTATGGGCTAATCGTTATTGTGGGGTTCTAGCGGATTTATTTATGGATTTCTTTAGTTATATTGTTTCGATGCCTTAGTGTGTGGTAATTGTATGAAAACCTAGTATTGGTTGTGCTTATTCATCTTATAAGAGTCGTGAACTTATAAGATAGCGTGTTAATTCTTAATAAAGCGACAGTGAATTTAAGGATTTATAACTTGCCATGCTAGCATAGGTTCATGTGTTATTGTTATGCATGATTCGTAGGTAATTTTACCCATCTTACTTGCCCTGTGTAATCACAATAGATAACTTGTGCTTAAACCGTTATGTTTTCAAATTCTATAGACATATAGGGTCTCAATATAATTGGTGTCTATTCAGCTTCTATCTCTTTTGTGGATGTCTGGTAGTATGGTACTCGTGTAATGAAAGTTGGCGTTTATCAGTTTCATGTTGTCTGATTAGTGTCATCACCATTGCATGCTAAGGTTAAAAACAATAAGGCTATTGAATGAAGTATTTAATGAAGTTAGAATCTCATGTTTGTCACATATATTAATTCAACCAATCTTATTCCCTTAGTTATAATTGTTAGCTTAATTCTTAGTTATAAACAACCCAAATTGTTATCGACTTAGCATTGAATAATAACCATACATTGTTGCTTAAGTGTATGAATTAAATAGTTAACCAACGATAGTCTTTATGGGATCGAACTAGAAATAAATATTACTTGCGAACGCGTATACTTGCATGAATTATTAGCGCGTGTTTAGCGACTAACAGTAGTGGCGGGGTTAGTGTGACCTCTCTTTGGTGCCATTGGAATTGATAAAGTGAGATAAGAGATGTGTGTAGAGAGATTTAGGGTTTTAATGAATAAAAGTGATGGAGATGGATGTATATATGTATATATAAGGAAATAGAAATAGGATTAGAATAGAAGTGGAATATGAATATGGGTTTAGCGGGGATAATGGGATGTTTTGAGGGTAAAAGGAAAGGACTAAACTTCTGTTGAAATTATTTGTTGTTTTGATTTTTTGATTTTCTATTTTTCTCGAGTCTAGGGCCTCAGCACGGCCGCCCCGCCTGGCAACGCGGGCGCGCTGTGTTTCTGCTGTTTCAGCACGGGCGCGCCGTGCTACTGTAGAAAATGCCCTGTTTTTCTGATTTTTTTTGTGTTTTATTCTGGTTTTTTCTTCCTTCTATCTTCTACTAATATATTTACGCTTGGGTTGCCTCCCAAGTAGCGCTTGGTTTACATCACTAGCTTGACGTAGAATTTTGAGATCAAGTTGACAGTAAAACGGCACTAATCACCTCACATTTCCCGTATCTCCATAGTAATGCTTCAAACGATGTCCATTTACCTTGAATGCTTATCCTGGATCATTCTCAAAAATTTCCACCACTCCATGTGGAAACACAGTTTTGACAACGAACGGCCCTGACCATCTCGACTTCAATTTTCCAGGAAAAAGACGAAGACGAGAGTTGAACAAAAGAACTTGTTGCCCCGCCACAAATGATTTGAGCAATAGGCCCCTATTGTGCCACCTCTTGACTTTCTCTTTATACATTTTGTTTGTCTTATACGCTTGAAGTCGGAACTCATCAAGTTCATTCAATTGAAGCATCATTTTCGTATTAGCTATAGTTAGATCAAGGTTCAGTTTCTTCAAAGCCCAATATGCCTTGTGCTCTAGCTCCACAAGAAAATGACATCCTTTACCATAAACCAATTGAAACGGTGACATGCCTAGTGGAGTTTTGAATGATGTTCGATAAGCCCAAACAGCTTCATCCAGATTTAAAGGCCAATCTTTCCTCGATGGACATACAACTTTCTATAGAATACGCTTGATCTCTCTGTTAGATACCCCAGCTTGACCATTAGTCTGAGGATGATAGGTTGTAGTAATGCGATGATTTACATTATGTCTCTGCATCATAGCAGTGAACTTGTTACATATTCAATTCTCAATGATCAGAAGAAGCTCAAGATCTGGTTGTTCGGGTGTCATCAGTATATGATGTGTCGTCAGGATTTAACACATCATCAGTATTTGGATGTCATCAGTATTTGAAGACAGTCATCTTAGAAGATTTGTTATGTTCCTTATATTGTGGAGCATATATCTTTTACGTCTGAGTTATAGGACTTTATTTATTCAGTTAAAGATATGTATCAGTTTCAGTTAGCTTTTGATAATGTATATCTTAGATTGATTTGTTGTAGTTTTGTAGTATATAAACACGGTTTAGGTCATCACTTAGTGTATCGATCTCGAGTATCATTCGACCTAGAAGCTCTCAAGAACATCAGTATTTCTTGAGAGAGTTTTATAACAATTTTTATCAGATATATAAAAAGCTGTTATATTTTATTACTTGTTCGAAACATTTATACAATTATATCCAACCCCCCTTAAACAATTGTATCTTCACGGGGCAACAATTGGTATCAGAGCTCACTGACAAACTTACAATCAGAAATGATCTAAACATGTCTCTGAACAAGTATGAAAGTATTAAAATTCCCATTCTGAAAAAGACTGAATATCCTACATGGAAGGTAAAGATGCTCATGCACCTCGAAGCTATTGATCCAGATTATCTCAATGTGATTAATGATGGACCATACAGGCCAACAAAACTGGTGCCTGCAACCCCTACTGTTGTTGAACACTATCAGCTAAAGGAGAAGAGTGAGTGGACACCAGAAGAGAAAGTAGATGTGCTGAAAGATGAAAAGGTAAGAAACATTTTGCATAATAGTCTTGATTCTGTAATGTAAAACAGGGTGATAGCCTACAAGACTACCAAAAAGATCTGGGATGCTCTTGAAACTCAATGTCAAGGAACCATGGCCATCAAGAAGAACAGAAGGGTTGTTCTAATTCAAGAACTCCATGTCAATGTCAAGGAACCATGGCCATCAAGTAGTTGGATACATCAGAAAGAAGAAGAAGATGCAGCCTCTTACCAAGGATGTCAATATACAAGAATCTAAGTCTCAAAGGGATTTAGCAAATGCAACACGTCCAGTCACCCAAGAACCATCTTCTCAATGGGAAGATGCAGACACCAAGGCTACACAAATCATTGTCAATATTGCTCAGAGTGATCTTCTTGTTGACTCTGTTCAACTACTACAGGAAAAGCAAATTCATCAAGAAATACTGTCAAAGGTGGATACAATCATAAATGATCCTATTTTTGAGAAGAGCACACAAGAACCTTGTTAGATATATTTGTGATGTCATGTCTAATAATGATTTGTGTTTAGTTTTCAGATCTTAACTAACATGACAAATCAGGACTTAACTGGAAATCAGTACTTATACTGAAGTTAGAACTTAAGATATCAGAACTTAGGTTATCAGAACTTAAGTTATCAGAAGATATTTATCAGGAGATAATATCAGGACTTAAGAGAACGTTCAGATAAGGAAGGCGGCTGATTGAAAGAAAGAAAATTAAGACAAACACGAGAAGAGATATGCATGGTGAAGAATTCTATGAAGAATAGAATACTTGGAAGAAAAGATAACTAGTTGATATATTTTAGGATGCAGACTTATGTTCGATATCAATTAGAAGTTTATCTTGTAACTGTGTGTCTATATATACACAACATAGGGTTTACACTATAAGTGTTATCTTAATCAAGAATATTATTCATTGTAACCCTAGCAGCTCTCGTAATATTTGTTCATTACCGAGAGAGAACGGTTCCATTGTAATACTGTTTTATTAATAAGATTATTCTGTGTTTCATACTTGTGTTCTTAATTCGATTTGATTGTAGTATACACTGTATTCAACCCCCTTCTACAGTGTGTGACCTAACAAGTGGTATCAGAGCCTATCTGTTAGCACATATACAGTAAAGATCCAAAATAATCATGTCTGAAGAAGAAAAAACTCCAACCAAGCCCACCAAAACTGAAGAAACCCCAAAGACTCAAATCCATAATCGATATGAGACTATTAGGGTTCCCATACTAGAACCTTCTGAGTATCCCATATGGAAAGTGAGGATGACTATGTTTCTGAAAGCTACAGATCCAAAATACCTTGACATAATTAATGAAGGACCACATAAGCCAACCAAGATCTCTGTTGTAGCTGCAGATCAGCCAGCACAGACTATACCAAAGGAGAAAAGTGAATATACAGCTGAAGATATCTCATCTATTTCCAAGGATGCAAAGGTAAGGCATTTGTTACATAGTGCCATTGATAATGTCATGTCAAACAGGGTAATTAACTCCACTGCAAAGGAGATATGGGATGCCTTAGAGACAAGATGCCAGGGAACTGATTCAATTAAGAAGAACAGGAGGACTATACTCACTCAAGAGTATGAGCACTTTGACTCAAAACTTGATGAGTCATTAACTGGTTTATATGACAGATTTGTCAAACTCTTGAATGATCTGTCACTGGTGGATAAGGAATATGATCTTGAAGATACTAATCTTAAATTCCTTTTAGCTCTTCCTGAAAGTTGAGATTTGAAGGCAACTACTATAAGAGACAACTATGCTCTTGATGAAACTACTCTTGATGAAATTTATGGTATTCTCAAAACTCATGAACTTGAGATGGATCAAAGAAGCAAGAGGCATGGGAGAAAGTCAAGAAAAGTTGCTCTTAAGGCTGAGGAGGAATCCCCCACAGTGGCTGTCTCAAAGAAAGGCAAAGGAAAGGCTCTCATCACAAAGTCTGATACTGAGTCATCAAGTTCTGATAGTGATGAGGATTCAGAAACTGAAAGTCTATCTGAGATGGATGTTGATGAAGAGATGATGAAATTGTGTGCTCTTATGGTGAAGGGCATCACAAAGATAGCTTACAGGAAATTCAGAAAGGGAAAGAAGTTTTCTAGGAAAAGTGGAAGTTCTGATAAGAAGGGATTCAGAAAATCTGAAGGCAAAGCATGAAAGTCTGACAGAGGAGATTACTCAAATGTTAAATGCTACAATTGTGGTGAGAAAGGCCACATATCTCCTGATTGCAAGAAACGAAAAGGTGACAAATGCAAGGCACTTGTCACAAAGAAGAAAAGCTGGACAGACACTTCAGAGTCTGAACATGAGGTGAACTATGCCTTGATGGCAAATGCTGATAGCATTTCTGAAGCTGCTGAGTTAAAGGTACCTCAAACAACTTATGCTTTTCATACTGATGATATTACTGAGTTGAGATTTATCTTAAAACCATATTTATTAGCTATAGAGATCAGACTTTAACATGTGATAGCTTAACTTCTGAAAATTTGGCTTTTAAGAAAAGGAATGACTATTTAGAAAAAGAGTTAGTTATGTTCCATCAAACTCAGAGAGAAAGAGATGATGCTTTTTATGTTAGAGATGAAGTGTTAAAATGAAATCAATCTCTAAAAACTGAGTTAGAAAAGGAAAGAAAGATTATCAGGACTTGGACTAACTCTGGCAGAACAACTCAAAATTTATTAAGTAGTGGAAACTGGAAAGAGCGCTTAGGTTATGGAGATGATAAAAGTGAAATAGGAACTGAACAAATTAAGCCAATTATTGTTAAATAGACTAATAATCCAAAGGTAAATCCTGTTAAGTTTGTAGCTAAAACTGTAAAGTCTGATTCTGAAAAGATGAAAGATAGTGAGACAGAAGTTAAGGCAGAGTCAACTTTTGACAAATTGAAACAGGATAAGCCAATTGAAGTTAACATAGGCTTAATAACAAAGAAGCAGCTTAAGTACAAGATGAAAGAGATTAAGGATGTAAACAAGGTAAAGCCACCTAGGAAAAATAGGAATGGAAAGGAAGGTGTGAATAAAAGCAATAATTATATGCTTGTTCCTAATGCTCCTAGAAAGAAATGCTATAACTGTGGAAATTCTAACCATTTGGCTTCTTTTTGCAGGAAGAATAAGAATATAAACTCCTTACCTTCTAAGTCAAGAGTTAAGAGTCAGTTTGTTAGGTTTAAGCCACAAAATCCTTGTTTTCATTGTGGTAGTTTATGGCATTCCATTTATACTTGTAAGGAATATCATAGTTTGTACTATGATTATTATCAAATAAAACCTTCTTTAAAGAAAGTTAGCATTGTTCCTTCTAGTGTAAGTTCTGATGCAAAGTCTGATACTGTAAATTCTGATAAGAAAAATGTTAACATAAACTCTGATGTTAAATCCGCTGCAAATGTTAACAAACTTAAAAAGGCCAAAGGATCTAAGCAAGTCTGGGTCCTTAAAACTAATCATTAGTGGTCTTTGTGATTGCAGGGCAACAGGAAAAACATCCTAGTTCTAGACAGTGGATGTTCAGGACATATGACTGGAAATAAAGCCCTGCTATCAGACTTTGTGGAGAAAGCTGGCCCGAGAGTTTCTTATGGAGATGGCAACATGGGAAAAACTCTGGGATATGGCAATATCAATCTTGGGAATGTCATCATTGAAAAAGTAGCTCTAGTCTCAGGACTCAAACACAATCTGCTGAGTGTTAATCAAATCTGTGACAGAGGTTATCATGTGGATTTCTTTGAAGAACACTGTGAAGTTATAAGCAAATCTACAGGAAAAGTTGTTCTAAAGGGATTCAGGCATGGTAACATTTATGAAGCCAAGCTTTCAACAAGTTCTGATGGTTCGGCAATCTGTCTGTTAAGTAGAGCATCAATTGAAGAAAACTGGGATTGGCACAAGAAACTCTCTCATTTTAATTTCAACAATATAAATGAACTAATCAAGAAAGTTCTTGTGAGAGGACTGCCAAAATCAGTATGTGCTTCTGATGGCCTTTGTGATTCATGTCAAAAGGAAAAACAAAAAAATCTTCATTCAAGAGCAAGACTGAATCTTCAATTTTTGAGCCTTATCACCTAATACATGTTGATCTATTTGGTCCAGTGAATGTCATGTCTATTGCAAAGAAGAAATATGATATGGTCATAGTAGATGAGTTTACCAGATACACATGGTTGTATTTCTTGCACACAAAAAGGGGAAACTGCATCTATCTTGATTGATCATGTCAAACAACTGGATAAATTGGTCAAAGACTCTGTGAAAATTATAAGAAGTGATAATGGTACTGAGTTCAAGAATATGATTATGGAAGAGTTCTGCAAAGACCATGAAATAAAGCAGGAATTTTCTGCTCCTGGAACTCCATAGCAAAATGGAGTTATTGAAAGAAAGAATAGAACTCTTATTGAAGCTGCACGAACTATGCTTGATGAAGCAAAGTTACCAACCTACTTTTGGGCCGAAGCTGTGTAGACTGCTTGTTTTACTCAGAATGCAACACTTATCAACAAGCATGGAAAGACGCCATATGAGATGGTGAAGAAAAAGAAGCCAAATCTGAAGTACTTTCATGTATTTGGATGCAAGTGTTTTTTTCTTAAGACTCATCCTGAACAGCTATCCAAATTTGATCTAAAAGCTGATGAAGGAATTTTTGTTGGATATCCACTTTCCATAAATGCCTTAAGAGTCTACAATTTAAGAACAAGGGTTGTCATGGAATCTATCAATGTCTCTTTTGATGATAAGAAGATTACTGGACTTGAAGATTTCAATGATCATGATCAGCTGAGATTTGAGAATGAAGCTTTAAATTCTGATTTTGTAAATTCTGATAGTCTAAATCCTGATACTGCAAACTCTGATGGGTTAAACTCTGATGTTATTGAAACTGTGGTGACTACGCCAAAGGAAAATGCACATATGCAGGGGGGCATATTGAAGATCCAACCACATCTAAAGAAGCATCAGAACCTAGAACAGGCACTTCAAGTTCTGATTCATCAAGTTCTGATGGGCCAAGTTCTGATAATTCCGGAAACTCAAATTTTGATTCATCAAGTTCTGATGGGCCAAGTTCTGATAATTCTGGAAACCCAAATTCTGAAGAATCCAACTCAGAGAGCATAATTTTAGGGGGAGCATCAAAAAATGTTGATGGAGACAGCATGGATCATGGGGGAGCATCCAGTTCTAGAGATAACCTTCCATCTGCAAGGAAGTGGACTAAAGTACATACACCTAACTTGATTATTGGAGATCCTGAAGCATGTATTAGAACTAGAACAACAACATCAAATAAATGTCTCTATCATTCTTTTCTGACTCAGACTGAACCAAAGAAAGTGGAAGAAGCTCTTCAAGATGCTGATTGGGTGCAAGCAATGCAGGAAGAGTTAAATGAATTTGAAAGAAATAAAGTCTGGACCCTAGTGCCAAGACCAAAGAACAGATCAGTTGTTGGTACAAAATGGGTGTTCAGAAACAAAACTGATAGTGATGGCATAATTACAAGGAATAAAGCAAGGCTGGTTGCAAAAGGATATTCTCAACATGAGAGAATTGATTATGATGAAACATTTGCACCAGTTGCTAGACTGGAATTCATAAGGATATTTTTGGCTTATGCTGCTCACAAAAAGTTTACAGTCTTTCAAATGGATGTAAAAAGTGTTGTTCTCAATGGAGAATTGGAAGAAGAAGCCATATTCTGATGATTTTTAAATTTTGATAACAATCAAGTTTTGATGCTGACATGGCAGTATTTATTTCTTTGATTTTTTTTGGTCTATACTTGAAAGGTTATATTTTATCAGAATATTGGTTTATGTGAGATAAAGACAGTCATAATCATTTGTTTAGTGGGAACAATTTTTTTTAAAAAAAACTGCATGTGCATAGTAATCATTACTTATTTCCCGTGCCTATTAACTACTGTCTTAACTGCTGCATGCCTGACAGGTGTAACGTCTGTTCCACTTCTCAATAACTGTTGTCACGTGGGGTGTCTAAGTAAAAGAGATAAAAGATTTTCAAATCTTTTATTTACATTTCTATTCTACTTACTCTCTCTCTTTTTCGTATTCTCTCATATTTTCTGACGGTTTACTATACAGACATTTTATCAAACACTTTTCAGGCATTCTAAATTCTCACTCGTTTTCAATGGCACCCAAGGATATAATCTTTGATGGAGCAAAGTTCGTCCCCAACAACTATGCTGCCATTCTCACTAAGAGTGAAGCTCCTTCGGAACTTCATTTTATCCAGGATTTCTTATCTCATAGTGAAATTGGGTTCGCATTGACACAGCCATCCAGTATATCTGGAACTCAAGTTCTGACATTCTGGCGTACTGGACATTATGATGATGGTGGTAAGCATGGGACTCCAAGCATTGTATTTACAGCAAATGAGGTTGAGTATGTTGTTACTCCGGGAGTAATTCGAAAAGCTCTACACCTACCTGAATCTTGTCAGTTTAGTTTTGCTGTTGAAGAGCCCCTGCTACAGCAAATGATGGCTAATCTTGGGTATGAACAGAGATTGGCTAAGTTGGGTCAACTCAAACGCCCATATATTCGAAAAGAATGAAGCTTCTTCTTCGATTGCATCACGAAGACATTTGCCAACAAATACTCAAATTTTGAAGTCATTCCTATTCTGACACAACAAATTGGGTATGCACTCCTAAACCAGTCTCATTTTGATTATGCAAAGACTGTGTTATGTTTTATAGGAGATAGAATGAAAGAGGACAGGAATGTAGTTTACTTTGCTAGGTTCTGTCATTTAATTTACAATTACTGTACAGAAGATGAACCAAAACTAGCAGGTGAACTCATAGAACCTTTTAGGTTAGCAAAAAGGGCTTTTACTGACCTTTTCACTGCTGACAACAAGAAGGGAGTTTTGAGACCCCTTAGCATTCCTTTATTTGTAAAGCAAGCTCTTGTAAATGTTGATGCTGCTACATATTCATTGTTATATCCTGATGTCCAACCTACCAACACACAACAGCCATCAGCACCTACTCCTGTCACTCCACAAACACAAACATCAACACATACCAATCAACCATCAGCACCTACAGTGAAGCCTTCTTCTTCTAGAGCAAAGAGGACAAAGACTGTACCTCAGACACAACAGAAAAGAAGGAGGATGATTCTAAGAGATGAATCAGAAGATGAGGCACATGTTCACACATCAGAACCTTTTGCAAAAGCTGATGAAAGTGTCTTCTCAGAAAGCTGATGAAACTGGGAGTTCTAGGCCCCTAAAAAGGCTTAAAAAGCTAAACTCTGATGATGAAGCTCCCAGAGTCTCTACTTCAGCTAAGAGACTTAAAAAGCAAAGAGCAAGGAGGGCTGTAAGTGAATTATCAAACTCTGAAGAAGGGATGGAAGCAGCAGCTAAGGAAGGGGGTCAGGAATCTCTGATCCCAACAGAACCAATTGTGATTGAATTACTTCATACTCCTGAACCAGACTATACTGAAGCTCACAAATCTCCTATTCAAGAGATAGAGAAAATTCCAGAGCCAATGCCTACACCTCCTGTGTCTCCTATCATTGAAAAAGTACATGATGAAGACCCAGGTATAAGTGCTGAAATAGACATTCACAACTTGAATGTGCCTGAGGTTCTTTACTTAGAAGCTCCAATATTCTTCAATGCAGATATTCCAACAACACCTCTTATGAATCTAGATGATGAAGATCAGATATTAGGTGAGCATCAAAATTTGGATGTTGATTAGAACTTAGAGGATAATTTTGAAACCTCTATAGCCTCACACACTATCATTTTATCAGAGGAAGCTGATTCTGCAGGCTTTGTAGATTCTAATGTTGCAAATGCTGACAATGCTGGTGAAGCTGCTACAAATTTGAATGCTGATGCAGCTGGTCCTTCAGGACCTCAATAAGTTCTAGGCAAAGCTGATCTAATCAAGAACTTTGTTAGAGAGGATGCACCAGTACCTTGGAGTGAAACTCCAAGAGGAAAGGAATGGATCAAGGAGTGGAACAAAGTTGATTTTGTTCCTAATGCATATATTCTTGCTGAGCACCTGGATAAAGCTGATGAGATGCTGGTGAATGATGACTTCAAAGCACAACTCAGAGTTACTGCATTGAGTACAAGGCACCTTCAAGGTCAACACTCAATAACTCAAGGCAAGGTGAAAAAAATTCAAGAAACCCTGATTCAGCAAGACATGAATGTCAAATTGGAAAAGAACAGGTTTTATAAGCCAGCATTTGACCTCATTGGGTACATAGAAAAGACTCAAGAGAAACAGCAAGCTTAGATTGATGAAGTACTAAAGAATTAAGCTTCTCAACAAGTTCAACTAAATGAAATCCAATCTTCAGTGGAATTACTTCTCTCTCTCTCCCATTACCTGATGATGCCAAAAAGGGGGAGAAAGTGATTAAGTCCAAATGCAAATATGATTTAGCACTGAAGAAAAAAGATGATGGAAATGATGATCAGGGAAACTCTGAAAGGGGTAGAGGTCATGGTCAAGGCAAAGACTTTTCATCTAGGAAAGCGGGAACTTCTACATAGAGATCAAGCTCTGATGCTGATAGAAGAATAAGTTCTGATAAGCAAGTTCTGACTAAGCCTGATGTTCTAATACAGGGTGAAAGTCAAGAATCACAGAAGTTTATGCAGACACCGAAGCTTAAGGGGAAGGAAACATCAGTCTACTATCAAGACCCCAAGTTATAGAAGATGGATGAAGAAATTTCAAAAAAGACTATTTCTCAAAGACAATCCAGGAATGGACTTTGAAAGTCTGAAGGAAGAAGAAGCCAGACTTAAAGCAAAAAATGTCAAATCCAAGTCTAAAGCTTCTATTACTGCAAAGAAACCTCCAAAGCCTAAAGGCATTGTGATTAAAAAGAAGACAAACTCTGAGGCAACCAAATTTGAATCCAAAGCCAAATCACAAGTAGAGGTAGATCCAAGGTTCAAGGGCAAAGCTAAAGTTGATGATTCTGTAAAAAACTATCTGCCAACCATGGATGAACAAGTAAATTCTGATGAAGATACTAGTCTGATTTTGAAGAAGAAAAAGAATATTCAAACAACCTCTGACAGAGCTCATGTTGTTGAAGATCAGGACTTAGTAAATTCTGATATTATAATGAAGCAAGCAACCTTTGACAGAGCTCAAGTTGGCTTGATATCAGAAGATAAAGAAAAGTAAACCTCTGACATTGCTCATGTTAAACCTTCAAAAATTCTACTACCTGGGTTTACTAAAGCTCAACAATCTACTTAACTTTTGAAGACTACATCAAGTGGTTTTGAAGCAAGAGTTATTAGAGGGAAGAAAGCTAAAGATAAATCAGGATTGGGTAGTTTTAAAGAAAAGAGAGTAAATAATACTACCTCTGATCCAACTTCTTTGAGTGAACCAGGAGTAGGAACATTTCCTGAAAGACTGAATCAACTGGAGTTTGTACAAATGGTTTACCACTCTGTGCTAAAAGAAGATATTGTGCTATACTTCATGACAGATGGGAGGGTATTCCAGATTAGAAAGGATGTTATTCGTTTGAAGTACTTTGAAGAATTGCAACATGTGCTATTTCTACCTTAAGTGAAAAACAGATCAAAAGATGGTGCTGCTAGTTACTTAAAATCTGATATTCAAAGGCAGAAGAAACTTTACTCTGTAAAGTCTGACATGCCATACTATCCTAAGTACAGAGCTCACAATGGTGATATAGTTGAGATGAAGCCTAATACCGCCAAAATCATCACTACATTTCTTGGTATTAAAGGTCTTAAATTCAATCTAGAGTCTGATAGAGCCTATGTCATCAGATTGGATCAGGATATAAGGAAAGAAAAATAAATGATCTCAGGGCTGCTATCTTTCAAACAGGTGAAGATATAGTTGAACTTAAAGATGCAAAAAGGAGGATACAGAATGAACATGAATATGCTGAGAGAAATCTTTTGAAGAACTATCTCAGAACAACTCCTGACATTAGAGAGATCACACACTGAAGCCAAGTCAAGAACTACAGCTGATAAATTTTAAAGTATATACAGGCTAAAGCTGATATCAGACTTTAAGGATGGTAAAAGCTACAAGGACTGTGAGTTGTAGTTACTTAGTCAAATTCTCATATGTATTTGTACTTAATGTTTTTGACATCATCAAATATCTATTGAACTTGTATATTATGCTAATTTACAAGTTGGAGGAGATTGTTAGATATATTTATGATGTCATGTCTAATAATGATTTGTGTTTAGTTTTCAGATCTTAACTAACAGGACAAATCAGAACTTAACTGGAAATCAGTACTTATACTGAAGTCAGAACTTAAGATATCAGAACTTAAGTTATCAGAAGATATTTATCAGGAGATAATATCAGGACTTAAGAAGACGTTCAGATAAGGAAGGCGGCTGATTGAAGGAAAGAAGATTAAGACAAACACAAGAAGAAATATGCATGGAGAAGAATTATATGAAGAATAGAATACTTGGAAGAAAAGATAAGTAGTTGATATATTTTAGGATGCAGACTTATGTTCGCTATCAATTAGAAGTTTATCTTGAACTGTGTGTCTATATAAACACAACATAGGGTTTATACTATAAGTGTTATCTTAATCGAGAATATTATTCATTGTAACCCTAGAAGCTCTCGTAATATTTGTTCATTACTGAGAGAGAACGGTTCCATTGTAATACTGTTTTATTAATAAGATTAATCTGTGTTTCATACTTGTGTTCTTAATTCGATTTGATTGTAGTATACACTGTATTCAACACCCTTCTACAGTGTGTGTGACCTAACAAACCTTCACCAAGCATTGCTGAAGCAGCTCACATTTCTCAAACTCCACAAGAACCATCAGTTCAAAGTACTGATGCCGGTCTCTCACCTTTGCCTGACAGACCAAATCCTGATATTACAAGAGCTCCTACTGAGAATCATCCATCAACTACACTAGCTACTACTGATGATCCACTACTGATTGCTAGTTTGCAGAAGCATCCTAATGTGCTATTTATTCCTCCATTATCCTCACTTCCACTTGAGGACTCACCTTCAGGTATTGCTAACCTTCTCATATATATTCTCATGTTTGTATGATTATAAATAGTCTCTTCCTTGAGGTTACCTCTATTTATATGACAAGCATACAACTTTTCTCAGCCATCTCTTATATCTTTGCTAAACGTGTGATTGAGCCTTTCTGTGAGACTGTGTGAAAATATCAGATTAAAAAAAAACATTTTGAGTGGCAGTCTCCTGTATTGGCAAAAGGAGAGTTAGCTTTGAGACAAGAATCTTATAAGTTTTTTTATACTTGTAAAGTTTCTTCTGTGAGAACAATATTACTCTTAAAAGTAATATATTGTGTGAGAAGTGATGAGATCACTTGAAAAGAACAGAGAGATTTAGGTGTTACCAAGTTTCTGTTTCAGGATCTCATCAGCCACATGCACCTCTTGCAAAGAATTTTGATAAAGGCAAAGCAATTCTGCCAGATTCTGCAAATTCTTCTGATGGGTTGTCTGATTTTGATGATGACAGTGATACAGATAATTCTGACACAACTCAGCTTAAGTCTGCAATTGATGCATCTAAGAAGTCCAATATTGGTTCTTCTTCGTAATTCAATGAAAATCCTTCTTATTACAATGTTGATGCTAAACATTTTAGACAGCCAGAATGGGATTATAAATGGAAACTTACAAATACTACCATATCATCTGTTGTTGGCCTGCAACATGTTCATCGTGCCTATGATGAAATTCAAGCTCCTGATCTGAAGTTGCATCTTAAGGCCTCCACTATTTCTGTTAAAGGAATTCACTCTGAACTTGATTAAATGAAGAAGTCTCATGCTGCTGTCAAGGAGAAAATTGATGGATTTTTGCTTCACACACCTACCTCAGCTGAATTCAAAAGTGTGAAAAATACTATCATAGATGTTGTTGAATCTCAACACAGCATGGCCTCTCGAATTTCCTCCTTAGAAGATAAGGTCATAGGTGACAAACTGGATGCTCTATTTTCTCTTCTTTCAAATACTGATGCCAAAAAGGGGGAGAAGATAGTTGCTACAAAATGTACACCAGATTCTATCCAGACAAAGGATAAATATATTGATGATGATGGTCATAAGAATAATCCAGTTACAGATGTTCAAATTGCTTCTACTGCTCAACAACCTCAACATTCCAAGAAGACTCATCCTTCCGGACAAAGGAAATCTACTGGTGCTCACAAAGCCAAGCACAAGACTACTGCTGGTGCTCCTGAGGATGATGATGTTACAATCTCTAATTTAGCAGATGCTAAGGGATTATTCTTTCCTTACAGGCATAAGGAAACAGGTGAAGAGATTGTCTTGTACTATAAAGACAAGAGGTTTGAGCAAAAGAATGCTAGGAGTGCTCTTGGGTATATAACTGAAAAATTTCTTGATCTAACACCTGAAGAAGCGGTTATGCGACAAAAGGAGCTAATGGCTCAAATTGAAGCTGAAGCTAACACTTCTAAAGGAAGAGGAAAAAGAGGTGGAAGATCTATAAGAGCTAGAGGAAGAGGAAGAGGAGGAAGAACTTCTAAATTAAGTCAAGTGACTGCATTTAACTCTACTTTTCTGAATTTTCTATCCAGAGAAGGGTATGTTCCTGTACAAGGACATGAAGAACATGAAGAAAATGAAGAAGTTCAGAAGCCAGAAGAGTTGATTATACCAAGGAAGAAAAGATCAGCCACTGACATTGATCAAGCTGATACAGCAAATTAGAATGTAACTCCTGATACAGATATAAATCCTAAGGTAAAAGCAGAACCTGATGTTATGAAGCTGATAGCTGATTTTGACTTTGATGAAAAAATGATCGAAACATTAAATGATTCAGCCCTTACTTCAGTAGTCACTCCTCATACTTCAGAGGTTGATGAAAAAGAAAAGGTTGATAGGAGGAAAGCTGATCAAGCATGTAAAGAATATTTGTAGAGAGTTTAAAATCAAAAAGGGAGCTATGGCATAAAGCAAAAGGGAAGATTCATGATCTATCTACAAGTTATATTCCTCTCAGCAAGAAGGATAGAAGATGGAAAGATATTTATACATTCGATTATCCTGAAGGGTTCAAGCATTCTGAATTTGTGTCAGCAGGGTTAAGAGATTCTATTCCAGAACAGAAAGATGTTGATAAGTCCATCAAGAAACCCTATTGGTTGGAATACAATGAAAAACTGAAACTTGTCAAATCTTGAACCAGAGGAGGCATTGGTCATTCTGATATGGAGATTCTAATATCTGATCAGCTTGATACAAATACTCTGACAGAGAATCTTGGTGAAAGAGTTTCTAATTCACATCTTGAGAAAGTTAAAGCTGTGAAGATCGTTTATAGAAAGATAAGTGATAATGATGTCAGAGAAGAGATTTTGTACTTTTTCAGGGATGGTAGAGTAAAGAGCTTTTCATACAGCAACTCTTAATGACGAATGTGACAGAATTGAAATGCATTCACTATCTTCTTAGATTTGAGAACAGTGTCACCAGAAACTGGTCTTCTATGATACTTGAAGTCATCAGAAGAAGAGTCATGACAAAAGATGATAAATACAATGGTGATTATGTTCCTGAGTACAAAACTTATATTGGTCAAGAAATGAAGATGAAAAAGGGAGTTGCAGTGCTACAAGTTTTTCTCAACAGTCCTCAGTTATCCTTCAGTCCTGATCATGAAGATGTCAGTTTAAGCTACATGTTGATTGGTGATCTTGAGATAAGCAAAAGCTCAATTTCTAAGTTGAGATCAGTTATCTATCAGCTTGGAGAAGACACTGAAGAAAAGAGAGAGTTGAAGAAAAAGCTTGTTAAAGTCCTACGAGACAAGGAGGAAGAAAGATTGAAAAACTTTCTGGAAATAACTGTCAGTTATTTAAAGATACTGAAGTAAGATTTACTCCTTGTACATTTTGTAGATTGGTTTTGGCATCATTGAGAATGGAATTTATGCTTCATTACATTAAGCATAAATTGGGGCAGATTGTTACATATTGAATTCTCAATGATCAGAAGAAGCTCAGGATCTGTGTAACGACCGGGAAATTTACGTTGTATTATATCATATTTATAATAAAATATGTGTATTAATATATCATTTATGTGTGATTATCTGTTAAACCCTAATTATTATATGTTATGTGTATGTCGTGTCATTTCTGTATTTTTAAGGTATTTTTCAGATATTTTATTTCACATTCATAGCTTTCATTTCAAACGTTTTACGACCCAAACAATGATTTTAAAGCCAGTATTTTAAATAAAATAATGGGCCTTATTTTTCCTTAAACGGCCTTTATAATCGCATTATTCTGAACATCTAGATATTTTATAAATTTTCTCGTTTTACGAAATATGACTTTTCCGGGTCCCATTGGGTGTTAAAAACCCTACAAAAATCACATTTTTATTTTTATAAAATTATAGGACTTTTATTTATACCATTTCTTTGTATTTTTGCAATATTCGCAATTTTTGGGAAATTTTGGCATATATATTGTATATACAAAATATTTGTAAATTAAATTTTAATACCCAAAAATTATGAAAATTAGGGCCAAAAATTTTTATTAAATGTATAATTAGCCCCTTAATTTTATTTAGGAGTATTAATTTTGCAGCTATAAATACCCTAATTATTATTAATTTAATTAATTAAAATCAGAAAATTCAGCAATTATCCCCAAATTTCCAGAATTAGGGTTCTTGAGTTCGTGGATTCAAGCAGTGATTTCATCGTGTTTCTGATCTCCAAATCAAGCATGTGAGTAGTCAATCGAAAGCTCTTGATCTCTACTTTCTATTTCTGTCATCAATTTTGTGTTTTGTTGCTTCGATTTTCAATTCGATTTTTAGGGTTCTTGAACTAATTTGGGTATTTGCAAATCGTTGTGTTTTGATTGATGAAAGTTATATGAATCGATTGCCCAGGTTGTGTAGATGATTATACATACTTCCAAATAATTTTTCTATTCTCGGATTAGTGAATTGTGTTTTTGAGTTTCAACCCGTTTTGAATTCGGGTTTTTAGTTCGAGGGATTGTTTGATGTTTCTGTGGCCACGAACGTGTAGATCGTTGAATTTCCAGTCGTTTGACATCGGTTTCGTATGATTTGGTTTCGGTTTTATGCTCGCCGGAGTTCGAACGCCGCCGTTGTGTTCTTTACGATTTCGGCGTGATGGTCGACAAACGAAGGAGGAGAAGGCTGGGGAAATGATTGTGGAATGATACCGGAGTGATTTCGGTAGAAAACGGAGGAAGAACGACTCGATTTGGCTGCGTTTTGCCTCGCCGTTACTTCACCGGAACCGGGCACCGGCGCCGGGTTCTGGGTTGTTCTTCATCGACCCGAGTCGACCCGGTTTCGACCCGGGAAACGACCCGGGTTTGATCGTGAAAACCCCCAATCTGTTTTCCTGTTTGTGTTTTTGAATTTCAATTATTTAATTATATTTTTATTAAATTAAAAATCAGTTTTATTAATTCTATAAATCTAATAAAAATTAGATTTAAGTTCTGAAAATTATTATTTATAATTTCTAAATTATTTTCTTAATTTATAAATTCGAATTTATTGATTTAATTATTTATTTAATCATTTATCTATTTATTTATTATTTAATAAGTTAAGTAAATAATTAATAAGTAAAGACTAAAATTATTATCGAATATTACGAGAAACGATTCGATAATTAGGGATAATTGAACGATAAGTTCGATTATTATTATTATTATTATCATTCGGACGATAATTAATTATTCGTATAATATCGTAATAATTATTTGTAATGGATAATTAAATTCAGATAGTTAATTTAAATCGTATAACTTATAATAATAATTGTAATGTTTCGATAGTTATGTGAGAAATACGAATAACTCGTAGAAATGCGAGTAATTGATTGGTGAATTGAATTCTGATTCGGATAATAGTTTATTTATTCGACATTTATCGTATCAGTTGATCGTATCGATTATTTACTTATAAATAATCGATCTAATCGAATAAATAACGATAAGTTGTAAATAATTGTAATAAGTTGTGATTAATCCTAATAATTAGGGATTAATTATTTTAAATTATTAAATAATTATCTATTAATTATTTATTAGTTATTTATTTGTTTAATATTTAAAAAGTGATTAATTATTTCGATAATTGATCACATAATTTTCAATAAATCATAACTTATTCATTTTAACTCCAAAAATTATAAAAAAATTATTTTTGACTTTGATTCTTCTTAAATAATTATTTAAAAAAATTATTTTAGGATTTAAAAATTAGCAATAATTATTTATATTAAATAATAAATTGGATTAACAGTGTTTAATTAATAGTAATTAGACCGTTAGTCCGATTTGAGCGAAACGCAAGCCATTTTACTCAGAAAAAAGAATTCTTTTCATTAAAAATAATATAAAGAACTAATTTCTTCTAGAAATTAGTTGACTTTATTAATTACTTGATTATCAGTCAAAATATGTGCCGAGACAAGTCCGAAAAATTCCGGAAAAATGGGAAATGAAGCAGAAGGTGAGCAACGGAGCAAGCAGCGAGACGATTTTGGTTCTAAAAATTATTTTAACTATAGAAATGATTATGTTTTTATGTGCTTATGTGTATTATGTGGTTAATCGAGTCTTACTTGCTTATATGTAATATGAGAGTCAGTCATAAGCGCATGGGTATATAAGAGGAACGAAATGAAGTCGATTCAAGATGCAAATTGAAGTACAAAATGACTTAACCAGTCTATTTTGCTAACAGAAGCTAAGCCAGCAAGGCAGGTCGAGTAGGTGATAGACGAAAGTGATTTAATTGCAGTAAGTCGCGCAGAAGGCAAGTTTCTCCCCTATTCTATTTTTTTATAATAGTGATATTCTCTTCAGATTCTTATTACATTTGCACTCTTATAATTCTCTTGTTCATATTTCATTTCGTTTCTTGATTTATTCTTTTCATTTGAATTCATTGTTCATATTCCAATTGTTACTCACAATTATTGATATATTCTGGTGATTAGAATATATCAAGGCATACTGATTGTTCCGGTTTCTATTCCAGGGACTGGATAATAATACTTTGGGGATTAAGTTTACTTAATCCTAAGGACCGGGACATAACTGGATCCTTGAGATGGGTCGTAGTGCCTGGGTGCCCGACGGGATCTATATAGTGAGATATAGATCTGCACTGTATCCTGGCTGATCAGCAGGGTATAGCTGCGAACTTGAGTCCAGTTTAGTTCATTCATATTCGCCAGTAATGGCCTTCTTTCTATTCTTGTGAGGTTATATCTTTGCAGATATACCTAGGTTACGGATTCACTTATATTGCTTTAACACTGTTTATATTTTGTAGACTTGTTGAGCAATTTTTGGCTCACCCCTTTTGTTGTTATTCACCTTATTGTTTTCAGTTAAGAAGGAATATGAAACACATCAGGACACGAGTGGTAAAGAAGCGGGTCAAGCCTCGGGATCCTCTCATACCCAAGGTGTTGATCCCAATCCAGGAAGAAAGCTTTGAGTTGCCCGAGCAGGTAGAGTGTTGATAGATAGTGTGTGTGTTTGAATAAAAGATGAACTTAGTTTAAAAATGAATTAGACAATGGTTTGTAATAAAGAGAGTTTGTGAGATTTTAAATGTTGGTTTGTAATAAAAGTAGTTAGTGGTTCTTATTTTCATACTTCAACCTAAAAAGGTCCTGGTTAGTATTAAAGGGGTTTAGTTTCTTTTCTTTATTATTTATTAATAAAATTGTACAGGTTTGGTGATTAGCTCGTAACCCCCAGACTTATACTCCGGGTTTGGAGGGCGTTACAGTTTGGCATCAGAGTTGTAGGTTTGGTCCCTGAAAATAAGAACATTAGGATTAAGATAAGATAGGGAGATCACATAGGATAAGAATAGTAAATAGGGAGATCACTGCTAGGATTTAGGTCAGGTTAGAATAGGGAAATATAAATCTTAGGATTGTCTAGTGACCTTTTCTTTTCTTTGGTATATTATCAGATGACATCTTCTGGTTATTCTGCATCTTCCGAGAGGATAGTCACTGGGCCAGCAACACCAGTTACATCTTCAGTATCTGAGTATATGTTTCCTCCTCTACCACCTCCACCACCATTGCCACAGGAGCCGGTACCACCAGTTCAGGGGATAGTTCATGACCCCATAGAGATGTTTGATCCCTTTGAGTTCTTCGAGTCGATGGTTCCTTTACCAGTTGAGCATCAGTTTATACCAGGTGTTGAGTAGGAGTTACCACCACCACCATTGTTACCTCCTGTACCAGTGCATGCCCCAGAGCCGGACATAGTTCAGATGATTCCTGTCGAGGGGATGGGCGAGCATAATGTGGATCTACAGTTAGGTTTACCACAACAGGGTGTAGGTATTTCGAGGGTTCTTTCACAGGAGTCAGTAGGTCAGGTTGCTCAGCCGTACATGGTACCATACCATGAGTATAGAGTTATGAGGGATGATGTGGAGTATTGGCGGGCACAGTGTCGAGAGATTATGCATCTATTTGATCAGAGGGACAGAGGACCGTTAGCGGCCCTACAGCCAGATTACTATATGAGACAGCGATTGCAGTCGGTGTTGATGAGCGCTACTTGGGAGCTTGATGATTTGACCCATGATGGACCTCCTTCTTTTGCAGAGTTCTATCGGATATTTCGCATGGCACAGACTTTGGTCTAGGCACTTAGAGAGGAGCTTAGGCGTATTCCGCCTGGGTTATGAGACAGGGACAGTTGAGACAGTGACTTCAGAGTACGCATGTATATAGAGGCAGCATAGTATAACCTAGTGAGTAGTGTGTACGTGTGTACTAGTAGTTTAACCTGTAGTAGGATTTTGACCTATAGTGGTAGTATGACTTGTAGCCGCGGTGAATACCAGCAGAGCGAGACTTTTTGTATCAAGCATTTACACCTCAGGCTGGTGTCATATATATAAACTGAACTTTTCAAATTTCTTTTATTTAAATTTCAGTCTTTACAGTTTTACAGCATTTATTTCCATTTCATTGTTTTACCGTTTTCTTTTATATTATAATTCCTGTTGAAAAAAAAAAGAGAAAAAGAGAAAAAGAAACAGAAAAGAAAAGAATAAACATTTTATTTAACTGCTTACATTTCCAATTTTTATATTCAGCAACTATTTTCTTGATTTAAATCATGTTATTAATACCGGATAAATTATTTTCTTACCTACTGTCAATTATTTATTAAACTATTAAAGAAATATCACCTGTTTTATTATCAGAAGAAGATGGCACCAAAAAGAAAGAATAGGGCTGAGACTTCTAACAGCAATTCCGAAGGTCAGACTAATGAGACCATGAACCAAATGTTCCATCAGATGTAATAACAGATGGTAATGATGCAGCAGCAGATGCAGCATCAACAACAGCAAATCCAACAACAAATGTTACAACAGCCACCTCGTCTTGAGCCTCAATTACCACCAACATTACCTGTTGTTACTTTTAAGCAGTTTCAGGCGGTTAAACCTCCAGAATTTGACGGGTCTACTAATCCTATTAAAGCTACCACCTGGTTAAAAGAAATAGAGAAAACGTTTGCACTAGTGAAGATAGGTGAGGACCAGAAGACTGATTTTGCTAGTTACTTGTTAAAGGGAGAGGCAAATTATTGGTGGAAATCTAAAAAGGCTTTATAAGGTGAAGATATTATTGCTTGGGATAGGTTTAAAGAGTTATTTTTAGAGAAGCATTTTCCTCGCTACGTAAGGAATCAGATGCAGATAAAGTTTTTGGAACTGAAGCAGGGAAGTATGTCAATAACAGAGTATGAAGCCAAATTTAATGAATTGGCTAGGTTTGTTCCAGAACAGGTGGACACTGAAGAGAAACGAGTTCAGAGGTTTCAAGAGGGATTACGATCATGGATACGTGGACAGGTTGCAGTTTTCGAATTAACAACATATACCGCTGTAGTCCAGAAAGCTTTGATTATCGAAGGAGAAAGTGAAAGATCTCAGCGAGACAGAGGACAGGGAAGTTTCCAAGACCGTTCCAACAGGAAGCCGGGATTTCAAGCCCGGGCAAATTTGAATTTCAAAAGGATAGGACAAGGTACACAAAAAGCAGGTAATCGTTTCCAAGCCTCCAAACAGCAGGGAATTGTTAAGGTTCCAGTGCCGTATTGCAAAACTTGTGGACGCAAGCATACTGGCGTATGTATTAAAGCAAATGTGACATGTTTCAAATGCAAGCAGAAAGGGAATTATTCTAACGAATGTCCAACATGAAAAACAGCAAAAATCACTTGCTACCAATGCGGAAAGAAAGGGCATATCACTCGGAATTGTAAAGGACCAGCAACGGCAGCCAGTATCCCGAAAGTATTGGCATTATCTCCGCCACCGTCGCCGAATCAACACAAAGCAAGGACTTTTAACATGACAATGAAAGAAGCAGTGCAGAGTCCAAGTGTGATCGCAGGTACGCTTCTGGTGACATCCGTAGATTCAAAAGTATTAATTGATTCTGGAGCTACCCGTTCATTTATTTCTGAAGAATTTCTTAACAAATTACATTGCGAAATCGAATGGTTGGGCGAGACGTTAATTATAAAATTAGCGAATGACGACCAAGTTCCAGTGGATCGAGTGTGTCCTGCGTGTAATATAGAAATAGCTGGACATTATTTTTCTGTAGATTTAATTCCTTTTAAGCTAGGAGAATTCGATATTATTTTGAGAATGGATTGGTTAGCATGTCATAATGTTCAGATAGATTGCGCAAATAAGAAAGTTAAATTACGAACTGCGGAAAATGCAACGGTAATATTCAAGAGCGAAAAACAGCGGAAGAAATTTCTCACCGTGATGCAGACCAAACGATGGCTTCGACAAGGTTGTGAAGTGTACATAGCTTACGTCTTAGATACTGAAAAAGGAAGTCCTAGAATAGAAGACATTCCAGTTGTATGTGAGTTTCTGGACATCTTTCCAGATGAGCTTCCAGGGTTACCGCCGGATCGAGAAATCGAGTTCACGATTGATCTAGCACCAGGTACAGAACCAGTTTCGAAAGCTCCGTATCGAATGGCTCCAGTCGAGATGAAGGAATTGTCAACGCAACTGCAAGATCTTCTAGACCGAGGCATCATACGACCTAGTGTATCCCCATGGGGTGCACCAGTGTTATTCATAAAGAAGAAGGACGACAACATGCGATTATGCATCAACTATCAGGAGTTGAATAAGCTCACTATTAAGAACAGGTATCCTTTACCGAGAATTGACGATTTGTTCGACCAGCTAAAAGGAGCTGCATGGTTTTCGAAGATAGATTTGTGATCAGGCTATCATCAATTGAAGATTAAAGCTGAAGATATTCCCAAGACTGTGTTTCGTACGAGATATGGACATTACGAGTTTCTTGTAATGGCATTCGGTTTGACAAACACGCCAGCTGCATTCATGGATTTGATGAACAGGGTATTCAAGAAATATTTGGACAAATTCGTGATTGTATTCATTGATGACATCTTGATTTATTCCAAGACGGAAGAAGAGCATACAGAACACTTGAGGATAGCTTTGGAAATTCTGAGGAAAGAGCAACTGTACGCAAAATTCTCAAAATGTGAATTCTGGTTAAGGGAAGTACAATTTCTAGGGCATATCATCAGTAGAGAAGGCATCCAAGTCGATCCAGCGAAGATTGAAGCTATGTTGAATTGGGAACGACCGAAGACACCGACAGAAGTTCGAAGTTTCTTGGGATTGGCAGGGTATTATCGAAGATTTGTTAAAGATTTTGCGAAAATAGCAACGCCGTTGACCAAGTTAACTCGAAAAAGTGAAAAGTTTGTATGGAATGATAAATGTGAAGAAAGTTTCCAAGAGTTGAAGAATCGATTAGTAACTACACCGGTACTTGTATTTCCAGGCGAGCAAGGGAATTTCGTTATTTTCAGCGATGCTTCGTATCGCGGGCTAGGATGTGTATTGATGCAGCATGGTAACGTCATCGCATATGCTTCGAGACAACTTAAACCCCATGAGCAGAAATATCCCACGCATGATCTAGAATTGGCAGCGATCGTATTTGCATTGAAGCTTTGGAGACATTATCTCTACGGTGAAAAATGCGAAATCTATACGGATCATAAAAGTCTGAAGTATATCTTTACGCAAAAAGAACTGAACATGCGACAACGTCGATGGCTGGAATTGATTAAAGATTATGATGTCACGATCAGTTATCATCCAGGGAAAGCAAATATTGTAGCGGATGCGTTGAGCAGGAAAGAAAGATTGAATCGGTTAACTTCATGTGAAGAATTAGCTAAGGTATTTGACAAATTAGAAATCGAGATTCGTATTCCTAATGAATCTGCAGGAACTATCTACGCTATGACTTTCCAACCGGAGTTGCTAGAGAAGATTCGCCGTTGTCAAGATGAAGTGATGAGTCAAGATGATGACTTAACGGGTGAAGAGATCACAACTCAGAAAGATAATGAAGGAATTTTATGCTTTGCATCAAGAATCTGGATCCCTAATGTGGCAGAATTAAAAGAAGAAATAATGCGAGATGCGCACAGTTCAAAGTATTCCATTCATCCAGGAAGCACAAAAATGTATCGTGATCTGAAGGAAAACTTTTGGTGGCCGAACATGAAGAAGGAAATAGCAGAATGGGTGAGTAAATGCTACACATGCCAGCGAGTTAAAGCGGAACACCAACGTCCGAGCGGATTATTACAACCGTTAGACATTCTAGAATGGAAATGGGAACATCTAGCGATGGATTTTGTAGTAGGACTGCCGAGGACTAGGGAAAATCATGATGCGATATGGGTAATTATTGACAGACTCATGAAGTCGGCACATTTTCTACCAATTAACGAAAGATTTTCGCTTGACAAGCTAGTGCATTTGTATCTCAAGGAAATTGTGATGCGACATGGAGTTCCAATATCTATCGTGTCTGATCGAGATCCTCGTTTCAACTCAAGATTTTGGAGACAAATTCAAGAATGCCTTGGAACAAAGTTAAACATGAGTACCGCTTATCATCCGCAAACCGACGGGCAAAGTGAAAGAACTATCCAAATGATTGAAGACATGCTACGAGTTTGTGCGATCGATTTTGAAGGCAGTTGGGATGAGCATTTACCTCTAGTGGAATTTTCTTATAATAACAGCTATCACGCCAGCATTGGAATGCCACCGTATGAAGCACTATATGGGAGAAAATGCAGATCACCGGTGTATTGGGATGAAGTTGGAGAACGGAAGATTTTGGGTCCAGAATTAATCCAACAGACTAAAGAAAAGATTGAACTTATTCGAAAACGACTCGATGCAGCACAAAACAGGCAACGCAAACATGCAGACCAAGCAAGAAAAGATATGGACTATCAGGAAGGAGAACACGTATTACTCAAAATATTGCCATGGAAAGGATTGACTAGATTTGGTAATAAGGGTAAATTGAAGCCACGATATGTCGGACCATTTGAAATTTTGAAGAAAGTAGGAAAACTTGCGTACGAATTAGCTTTACCGCCTCATATGCAACATATTCACAATGTGTTTCACGTGTCGATGCTTAAGCGATATAATCCTAATTCTAGGCATGTAATAGAGTATGAACCGATAGATATCCAACCTGATTTAATTTTTGTAGAACAGCCGGTAAGAATTCTAGATCGGCAAGAGAAAGTGTTGAGAAATAAGTCCGTATATTTAGTGCGAGTATTGTGGAGAAATCCTATGGTTGAAGAATCAGCCTGGGAACTTGAAAGTGAGATGTTAGAAAAATGCCCTCATTTGTTTTCATAGAAGATTCTGAGGACAGAATCCTATTAAGGGGAGGAGAATGTAACGACCGGGAAATTTACGTTGTATTATATCATATTTATAATAAAATATGTGTATTAATATGTCATTTATGTGTGATTATCTGTTAAACCCTAATTGTTATGTGTTATGTGTATGTCGTGTCACTTCTGTATTTTCAAGGTAATTTTCAGATATTTTATTTCACATTCATAGCTTTCATTTCAAACGTTTTACAACCCAAACAATGATTTTAAAGCCAGTATTTCAAATAAAATAATGGGCCTTATTTTTCATCAAACGGCCTTTACAATCGCATTATTCTGAACATCTAGATATTTTATAAATTTTCTCGTTTTACGAAAAATAACTTTTCCGAGCCCCATTGGGTGTTAAAAACCCTACAAAAATCACATTTTTATTTTTATAAAATTATAGGACTTTTATTTATACCATTTCTTTGTATTTTTGCAATATTCACAATTTTTGGGAAATTTTGGCATATATATTGTATATATAAAATATTTATAAATTAAATTTTAATACCCAAAAATTATGAAAATTAGGGCCAAATATTTTTATTAAATATATAATTAGCCCCTTAATTTTATTTAGGAGTATTAATTTTGCAGCTATAAATACCCTAATTATTATTAATTTAATTAATTAAAATCAGAAAATTCAGCAAATATTCCCAAATTTCCAGAATTAGGGTTCTTGAGTTCGTGGATTCAAGCAGTGATTTCATCGTGTTTCTGATCTCCAAATCAAGCATGTGAGTAGTCAATCGAAAGCTCTTGATCTCTACTTTCTATTTTTGTCATCAATTTTGTGTTTTGTTGCTTCGATTTTCAATTCAATTTTTAGGGTTCTTGAACTAATTTGGGTATTTGCAAATTGTTGTGTTTTGATTGATGAAAGTTATATGAATCGATTGCCCAGGTTGTGTAGATGATTATACATACTTCTAAATAATTTTTCTATTCCCGGATTAGTGAATTGTGTTTTTGAGTTTCAACCCGTTTTGAATTCGGGTTTTTAGTTCGAGGGATTGTTTGATGTTGCTGTGGCCACGAACGTGTAGATCGTTGAATTTCCAGTCGTTTGACATCGGTTTCGTATGATTTGGTTTCTGTTTTATGCTCGCTGGAGTTCGAACGCCGCCGTTGTGTTCTTTACGATTCTGGCGTGATGGTCGACAAACGAAGGAGGAGAAAGCTGGGGAAATGATTGTGGAATGATACCGGAGTGATTTCGGTAGAAAACGGAGGAAGAACGGCTCGATTTGGCTGTGTTTTGCCTCGCCGTTACTTCGCCGGAACCGGCCACCGGCGCCGGGTTCTGGGTTGTTCTTCATCGACCCGAGTCGACCCGGTTTCGACCCGTGAAACGACCCGAGTTTGATCCTGAAAACCCCCAATCTGTTTTCCTGTTTGTGTTTTTGAATTTCAATTATTTAATTATATTTTTATAAAATCAAAAATCAGTTTTATTAATTCTATAAATCTAATAAAAATTAGATTTAAATTCTGAATATTATTATTTATAATTTCTAAATTATTTTCTTAATTTATAAATTCGAATTTAATGATTTAATTAAGTATTTAATTATTTATTTAATAATTTAATAATTTATCTATTTATTTATTATTTAATAAGTTAAGTAAATAATTAATAAGTAAAGATTAAAATTATTATCGAATATTACGGGAAACGATTCGATAATTAGGGATAATTGAACGATAAGTTCGATTTTTATTATTATTATCATTCGGACGATAATTAATTATTCGTATAATATCGTAATAATTATTTGTAATGGATAATTAAATTCAGATAGTTAATTTAAATCGTATAACTTATAATAATAACTGTAATGTTTTGATAGTTATGCGAGAAATACGAATAACTCGTAGAAATGCGAGTAATTGATTGGTGAATTGAATTCTGATTCGGATAATAGTTTATTTATTCGACAGTTATCGTATCAGTTGATCGTATCGATTAATTACTTATAAATAATCGATCTAATCGAATAAATAACCATAAGTTGTAAATAATTGTAATAAGTTGTGATTAATCCTAATAATTAGGGATTAATTATTTTAAATTATTAAATAATTATTTATTAATTATTTATTAGTTATTTATTTATTTAATATTTAAAAAGTTATTAATTATTTCGATAATTGATCACATAATTTTCAATAAATCATAACTTATTCATTTTAACTCCAAAAATTATAAAAAAATTATTTTTGAATTTGATTCTTCTTAAATAATTATTTAAAAAAATTATTTTAGGATTTAAAAAATAGCAATAATTATTTATATTAAATAATAAATTGGATTAACAGTGTTTAATTAATAGTAATTAGACCGTTAGTCTGATTTGAGCGAAACGAAAGCCATTTTACTCAGAACAATGAATTCTTTTCATTAAAAATAATAAAAAGACCTAATTTCTTCTAGAAATAATTTCTTCTAGAAATTAATTGACTTTATTAATTACTTGATTATCAGTCAAAATATGTGCCGAGACAAGTCCGAAAAATTCCGGAAAAATGGGAAATGAAGCAGAAGGTGAGCAACGGAGCAAGCAGCGAGATGATTTTGGTTCTAAAAATTATTTTAACTATAGAAATGATTATGTGCTTATGTGCTTATGTGTATTATGTGGTTAACCGAGTCTTACTTGCTTATATGTAATATGAGAGTCAGTCATAAGCGCATGGGTAGATAATAGGAACGAAATGAAGTCGATTCAAGATGCAAATTGAAGTACAAAATGACTTAACCAGTTTATTTTGCTAACAGAAGCTAAGCCAGCAAGGCAGGTCGAGTAGGTGATAGGCGAAAGTGATTTAATTGCAGTAAGTCGCGCAGAAGGCAAGTTTCTCCCCTATTCTATTTTTTTCAGAATAGTGATATTCTCTTCAGATTCTTATTACATTTGCACTCTTTTAATTCTCTTGTTCATATTTCATTTTGTTTCTTGATTTATTCTTTTCATTTGAATTCATTGTTCATATTCCAATTGTTACTCACAATTATTGATATATTCTGGTGATTAGAATATATCAAGGCATACCGATTGTTCCGGTTGCTATTCCAGGGACTGGATAATAATACTTTGGGGATTAAGTTTACTTAATCCTAAGGACCGGGATATACCTGGATCCTTGAGATGGGTCGTAGTGCCTGAGTACCCGACGGGATCTATATAGTGAGATATAGATCTGCACTGTATTCCTGGCTGATCAGCAGGGTATAGCTGCGAACTTGAGTCCAATTTAGTTCATTCGTATTCGCCAGTAATGGCCTTCTTTCTATTCTTGTGAGGTTATATCTTTGCAAATATACCTGGGTTACGGATTCACTTATATTGCTTTAACACTGTTTATATTTTGTAAACTTGTTGAGCAATTTTTGGCTCACCCCTTTTGTTGTTATTCAACTTATTATTTTCAGTTAAGAAGGAATATGAAACCCATCAGGACACGAGTGGTAAAGAAGCGGGTCAAGCCTCGGGATCCTCTCATACCCAAGGTGTTGATCCCAATCCAGGAAGAAAGATTTGAGTTGCCCGAGCAGGTAGAGTGTTGATAGATAGTGTGTGTGTTTGAATAAAAGATGAACTTAGTTTAAAAATGAATTAGACAATGGTTTGTAATAAAGAGAGTTTGTGAGATTTTAAATGTTGGTTTGTAATAAAAGTAGTTAGTGGTTCTTGTTTTCATACTTCAACCTAAAAAGGTCCTGGTTAGTATTAAAGGGTTTTAGTTTCATTTCTTTATTATTTATTAATAAAATTGTACAGGTTTGGTGATTTACTCGTAACCCCCAGACTTATACCCCGGGTTTGGAGGGCGTTACAATCTGGCTATTCGGGTGTCATCAGTATCTGATGTGTCGCCAGAATTTGACACATCATCAGTATTTGGATGTCATCAGTATTTGGATGTCATCAGTATTTGAAGACAGCTAGCTTAGAAGATTTGTTATGTTCCTTATATTGTGGAGCAGATATCTTTTACGTCTGGGTTATAGGACTTTATCTATACAGTTGAAGATATGTATCAGTTTCAGTTAGTTTTTGATAATGCATATCTTAGATTGAATTGTTGTAGCTGTGTAGTATATAAACACAGTTTAGGTCATCACTTAGTGTATCGATCTCGAGTATCATTCGACCTAGCAGCTCTCAAGAACATCAGTATTTCTTGAGAGAGTTTTGTAACAGTTTTTATCAGATATATAAAAAGTTGTTATATTTTATTACTTGTTCGAAACAAGTAATCCAACCCCCTTAAATAATTGTATTTTCACTGGGCAACAGAACTTGCGATTGCAGAACTGCGATCCCTTGTCACTGATTATGACTCTTGGAGTCCCAAATCTTATGAATATCTGCTTGTGAAGAAAATTTAGCACTACATTCGCATCATTCGTTGGAAAAGCCTTGACTTCCTCCCATATTGACATATAATCTACCGCCAACAATATATATTGATTTTTGCAAGATGAGACAAATGGCCCCATGAAGTCAATTCTTCAAACATCGAAGACCTCAACCTCAAGAAGCACATTAAGAGGCATCTCATCCTTCTTTGACATATTACCAATAGGCTGGAAACGATCACACTTCAAAACGAACTTATGTGCATCCTTAAACAATATAGGCCAGAAGAATCCTGCTTGAAAAATACGAGTTGTTATCTTTTCTCCACCATAGTGGCCTCCATAAACAGTCGAATGATAGTCTCGCAAGATACCCTCCGTCTAGCTGTACGAAATACATCTCCTGATGATTTGTCCAGTTTCTTGACGAAACAAAAATGGATCATCCCACACGTACCACTTCACCTCATGAAGAAACTTAATCCTTTGAGCAGAAGTTAAGTCTGGGGGCATAATGTTGCTCACAAGATAGTTCAAAATGTCTGCGAACCATGGTTCTTCTTCTTGCATCCCAAACAACTGCTCATCGGGAAAAGACTCATTTATCAATGTCTTGACATGTGAAGCTGGACCTGGATCTTCTAACCGAGAGAGATGATCAGCAACTTGATTCTCAGTACATTTTCTATCCTTGATCTCCAACTCAAACTCCTGAAGTAAAAGAACCCATCGAATCAATCTAGGCTTCGAATCCTTCTTCGAGACGAGATAGCGTATAGCAGCGTGATCAGTGAAAACTGTCACCTTCGTCCCAAGCAAATAAGATCGACACTTCTCAAAACCATAGACAATGGCTAAGATTTCCTTCTCAGTAGTAGTGTAGTTCAGTTGAGCACTATTGAGGGACTTATTAGCATAATAGATCACATGAAATATATTGTTCTTTCTTTGCCCAAAAACCGCTCCAACTGCATAGTCACTCGCATCGCACATCATTTCAAAAGGCTCATTCCAATCAGGTACACTTATGACAAGTGCCATGATCAAACTTTTCTTTAAGCTCTCAAGAAAATCTAGACACGCATCATCAAACTTGAAAGGGACATCTTTCTCTAAGAGATTGCATAATGGTTTAGAGATTTTAGAGAAATCCTTGATGAATCGCCGATAGAAACCCGCATGACCAAGAAAACTACGGATTCCCTTAACAAAATTGGTGGAAGAAGGTTTTCAATGACCCCCACCTTGGCTTTGTCCACCTCAATACCTTTACTAGAGACCTTGTGCCCAAGAATGATGCCATGTTGTACCATAAAGTGTCATTTCTCCCAGTTGAGAACCAGATTGGTCTCAACACACCTTTTAAGAACTGCGCCAAGATTTTGCAAGCACTCGTCGAAAGAATCCCCGAACACAGAAAAATTATCTATGAACACCTCCACATTATGACCAATCATGTCAGAGAAGATGACCATCATGCATTTCTAAAATATGGCAGGTGCACCACATAGCCCAAAAGAAACTCTTCTAAAGGCAAAAGTACCAAACAGACAAGTGAAGGTAGTATTTTCTTGATCTTATAGAGCAATGCAGATTTGACTATAGCCTGAATAGCCATCCAGAAGACAGTAGTATTCATGCCCAGCCAGACCTATCAAGCATTTGATCAATAAAAGGAAGAGGGAACTGATCTTTCTTCGTGGCCTTGTTCAGCTTCCGATAATCCATGCAAACTCTCCACCCTGTGACTGTTTGAGTCGGATTGAGCTCATTCTTTTGATTAGTAACCACAGTGATGCCTCCTTTCTTCGGCACACACAGAACTGGGCTCACCGAAGAACTGTCAGAAATAGGATAAATGATACCTGCATCTAACCAATTAAGAATTTCCTTCTTCACGACCTCCTTCATAATTGGATTTAGCCTTCTCTGTTGCTCAACAGTCGGCTTGCTTCCTTCTTCTAGCAGAATTTTATGCATGTAATAAGAAGGGATGATTCCCTTAATCTCTGTTATAGTCCATCCAATTGCCAATTTGAACTCTCTCAGAATTCTCAAGAGCTTTTCCTCATCACTACCTGAAAGGTCAAATGCAATAATAATAGGCAAAGTAGATGCATCGCCTAAAAACGCATACCTCAAGTGTTCAGGCAAAGGTTTAAGCTTGAGTATAGGAGCTTCCTCAATAGATGGCTTGAGATGCCCCTCAGCATTTTTGAGTTCTAAAAATCCAAGAGTTTCAAAAGGCATATCCAGCCTTCACTTCCAATTAGAAGCATTCAAATACTGTAACTGCTCATCTCCTTCATCATCTTCACTATCTGGATTCCCCATCAAGGCTTTCTCTAAGACATCAGACCTTAGCATTTGATCAAGTTCTGAAGTAACCACAGAATCGACTAATTCCACTTTTAAGCACTCCTCTTTATCAGTAGGGAATTTCATGGCATTGAAAACATTAAAGGTCACATCCTGATCCAGCACTCGCATAGTGAGCTCACCCTTCTGCACATCAATCAAGGTTTGGCCAGTATCCAAGAATGAACGTCCCAAGATTATGGGAATCTTCTTATCCTCCTTGAAATCAAGAATTACAAAGTCATCAGGAAAGATGAGTTTGTCCACCTTGACCAAGACATCCTCCACAATACCTCGTGGATATATAATAGAACGATCGGCCAACTGTAAGGACATATATGTAGGCTTTGGATCAGGTAAACATAACTTATTGAAGATAGACAAAGGCATCAGATTGATGCTAGCTCCCAAATCACATAAACACTTGTCGAATGACAAGTTTTCGATAGTGCAAGGAATAGTGAAGCTTCTAGGATCTATAAGCTTCGGAGGCAACTTCTATTGTAGCACAACACTGCATTCCTCCGTAAGAGCAATGGTCTCTAAGTCATCGAGCTTCATTTTCTGAGAGAGAATACCTTTCATAAACTTTGCATAGCTAGGCATTTGTTCCAGAGCTTCGACAAAAGGTATATTGATGTGAAGTTTCTTGAACACCTCCAGAAACTTAACAAATTGCGTATCCAACTTTTGCTTCTGCATCCTCTTAGGAAAAGGAGGTGTAGGATAGACCTGTTTCTCCCCTGTATTACCCTCAGGAGGAGTGTGTTCCACACTTTTCTTCCTTGATTCCACTTTTGCTTCCTTCTGCACATCTTCTTCAGCCACAACTTTAGATTCTGTAACTTGAGATTTTTCGGGGTTTGCAACCTTCCCAGACCTCAATGTAATTGCCTTGACCTGCTCTTTTGCTTCCCTCTTGCCTGGAACTTCTGTGTCACTAGGGAGTGTACCAGGTTATCGATTCAACAAAGAATTGGAAATTTGCTCAATGATTCTCCAGAGTCTTGATAGATACCGCTTGGCTCTTGCACATGAGCTTCAACTCCTCCAATTCAGATTTTTTATTAGATTGACTTGCACTTCCATGCGGTAGTTGCTGGAGTTAGAGTTGTTGTCTTGGAGCATATTGTGATTATTGGAAACCAGGAGGGTTGAATTGCTTTGTTGCATACTGCTGATAAGGCTGTTGCACCGCATTCTGATTATTGCTTCAGCTGAAGTTAGGATGATTGCGGTTGTTGGGATGATAAGTGGTTGGAACTGGTTGTTGCGACCTCTGAAAGTTGCTTACAAACTGAGCTGATTCACTAGAAATAGCACACTGCTCAGTTTCATGCGCACCAGCACAAAGCTCACAGACACTTGTGATCTGATTAACTCCATAATTAGCCAAAGAATCCACCTTCATCGTTAAAGCCTTAAGCTAAGAAGCTATAGCAGTAGCTGTATCCATCTCCAAAATTCCTGCTACCTTGCCTTGAGGTAGTCTCTAAGAAGGATTCTGGTATTCATTAACAGCCATCAGTTCAATCAACTCATAAGCTTCATCGTAGCTCTTGGCCTATAAGGCTCCACCTAATGTTGCATTGAGCATGGGTCTAGACTGTGCTCCCAGACCATTGTAAAAGCAATTGATAATCATCCAGTCAGGGATCCCATGATGAAGACACTACCTCAGCATCTCCTTATAATGATCCAAAGCTTCACATAAAGACTCTCCCGATTGCTGCGCAAATTGAGTGAGAGCGTTCCTGATTACAGCTGTCTTTTCCATAGGGAAGAATTTAGTAAGAAACTTATGAGCAAGATCTTCCCAAGTAGTGATAGAACCTGCTGGTAGAGAATGTAACCAGCCCTTAGCTTTATCCCTAAGAGAGAATGGGAAAAGCCTCAGCTTAACAGCATCTTCAGAAATATTATTGGATTTGAAAGTGTCGCAGATCTCGATGAAATCTCTAATGTGCATGTTAGGATCTTCCATTAAAGAACCCCCAAACTGGATTGAGTTCTGCACCATCTGAATCGTGCTAGATTTGATTTCAAAAGTATTAGCCGCGATGGCTGGTCTGACAATGCTAGACTGAATATCATTGATCTTCGGTTGAGAATAATCCATCAAAGCTTTCGGATTTGCTACTGGTTCTCCCATTGCAACGATCGCTTCTTCTTCAATTTTCTCAACTACTGTAAAAACTTCTTCAACTACTTCAACTTCTTCCTCCGCTTTATCCAGTATTCTCTTGCGAGATCGAGAACGCGTTAGCATAAACGCTCTCCAGAGTACCTGAACACAAACAAGCAAACAAGTAAGTAAAAATATTCGAGTCAGTGAACTTTAACGACCATTGATGTCAAGCACATAAACTAAAAATTCACACTGAGTCCCCGGCAGCGGCGCCAAAAACTTGTTAGGGCGAAAACACATGCTAAAATTACACGCAAGTATACGCGTTCACAAGTAATATAGAATACTTTCTAGTTCGTTCCCATGGAGACTCTTTTTGGTTAACTTAAGATTATGCACCTATGCAACAATGGTATGGCTATCGCTCAATGCTAAGAAAATAACAAATTGAGATGATTATAACTAAGATTAAACTAGCATACAATTAACTAAGAGATTAAAAGAGATTGAATTACTATTTGAGACAAACATGGGATTCTAATTTCATTACTACTTCATTCAAAATCATTATCCTTAACCTTAACATGCAATGGTGATGACAACTAATCAGATAACACGAAACTAGTAAACACCAACTGTCGTTGTACTACCCTACTACCAGACATCCACAAAAGAGATGGAAGCTGAATAGACACCAATTATGTTGAGACTATATGTCTATAGAATTTGACAACATAAAGGTTTAATGCACAAGTTATCTATCTTGATTACATAGGGCAAGTAAGATGGTCAAAATTAACTATAAATCACACATACAAATATACATGAACCTATGCTAGCATGAAAGTTCTAAATCCCTATATTCACTATCGCTTCAATAGAGATTAACAAAATATCTTATAAGTTCGCGACGCTCATAAGACGAATAAGCATAACAAATACTAGGATATCATACAATCACCACACATTTAGGTATCAAAATAATTAACTATAGAAATCCATAAGTAAAACTGTTAGAACCCCACGATAACGATTAGTTCATGACCTGTTAGGTCACACAACACTGTAGAAGGGGGTTGAATACAGTTTTTATACAATCAAATAGATTTGAACAAAAGTATGTAACAAAAATCAAGTATATTCAATAAACTCTGTTATAATATGAACTGTTGTTCTCTTTCAGTGATGACCAAATATCACTAAAAGCTGCTAGGTTACAATGAATAATGTTTCTTGATAATGATAACACATATAGTGTAAACCCTAAGCTGTATTTATATAGTACATGGTTACAAGATATATTCTAATTGATATAGAATATAATTTTGTCTCCTAAAATATATCAATCAGATATCTTCTACAAGTCTTCTAGTCCTCTAACTCTTTCCATGCATATCTTCTATTATTTTAGTCCAGATCTTCTCTCCTGTAAATCAGCCGCATTCCTTATCTGAAAGACTTCCCGCACTTAAGTACTGATATGTATCTTCTGACACCTTAAGTTCTGATATTAAGTTCTGACTTCAGTAAGTTCTGATTTCAGTAAGTCCTGATATGTCCTGTTATTAAGTTCTGAAAACTAAACACAAATCATATTAGACATGACATCTCAAATATATCTAACAATCTCCCCCAACTTGTAAAATATGCAAAATATACAAGTTAATAGATTTGATGATGTCAAAAACATGTTAAGTACAAATGCAATAAGAGTTTAATAAGACAATTAACTACAACTTACAGTCCTTGTAGCTTTTACTAACTCACTGAGTCAATCTGAATCCAAAGTGATTCTTGACAAAGTTTGATATCAGCTTTTCTTCTTTATTCCTCAGGACTTAAGCTATTGTAGTCTTGACTTGCTTCATCTCTTCATCTTGACTTCCAATCTGGTAGATTGCAGTCCTTAGGGAAGAGATATGGTTTCTTTCTAAACCATCACCCAGTCTTATTACCCTTGGATGAAAAGAATCTTCATTGTAGCACAGACATTTCTCTTTCAGAATCACTTCAAGTTTAAAAGAATCCTCCTTCATTAGAATTTCACTTCCATCATCTTCAACTATGTTAGGAATGAATTCTGTAATCCTTGAACCAGAAATTCTTGCTTTATCTCTTATGGTCTTCAATATGAAATTTGACCATCTCCTGGTAATATCAGACTTTATCTCTAAAAGATAATGAAAGAATTGAAGTTCTTTCAGGGATTTGTTCAGCACATCTGATTCTGATATTTGATATGTCCTTCCATCTTCAAGAAATAGAATCATATTTTCTTTGACATTATGCTTGTCATGAGCATCCAGTACCACTTGAACAGAGATAACCTTATCAAGGTGTTTCTGTGTAACATCTTCAAGAGGTTTGTCAGTTAACAAAAATGGATCTCTAGTAGCAACTCCAACTCCTGTCTTTATCTTAGCTTCATCAGAACCTAAACCTGCTCTGTCTCTTGGTTCTCTAGCATTTAACCCATTAGTCATGAAATCAGACAGAAATTGGCTTTTCTTTAGATCTGATGGTTTGACATTCTTCCATAGAAGTTTTTTTTATCAGCAATTTTCAATTTTTCTAAATCAACTTGAGCAATGTCAGAGGTTGATTTCTTGATGACTTTATCAGAACTTGTTGTTTCTTCTGTAGCTTGATGTCCTTCACTCTGAACAACTTGAGCTTTGTCAGAGGTTGTCTTAGATTCTTCAGTAATCTTTCTTCTTTTCAGAGTTTGAACAGATTCATCTTCAGCAAGAGTATCATCATAAACTTGAACCATTTTGCACATCGGTTTCATCAGGATTTGAGGAATTTTCATCTCATGCGGCTTTATTGGTTCATCAACTTTTCCTTTCCCTTTATCTTTGGGATCAATCTCAGCTTGTGATCTAGTCTTGGGCTTTGATGCCTCAATATTTGATTTCTCCTTGATCACAATGCCTTTTTCTTTAGGACTTGGAGGTTTCTTTGCAACATAAGCTTTTGACTTTAGATTTGTCTTCTCAGCTTTAAATCTAGCTTCTTCCTCCTTGAGATTTTCTAAATCCATTCCAGGATTATGCTTCAAAAATAATCTTCTAGAAATCTCTTCATCAAGTGTCTGAATCTTGGGATCCTTGTAGTAGACAGTAGTCTCCTTTCCCTTGAGCTTCAGAGTTTACAAAAACTTCTGAGAGTCTTTACTTCCTCATTGAATCAGAACATCAGAACTTGATATCAGATTTTGATTATCAGCACTTGCTATCAGATTTTGAGTTTGAGCAGCTTCAGAACTTGTCTTCTTTTTAGTAGAAGATTTGCTTGCATCAGAGATTAGTTTCCTAGAAGAAACCTTGCTGCTTTTCCCCTGACCTTGACCCTTGCTAGGGTTTCCCTTGTCATCTTCCGTATTATCCCTTTTCTTCAGTATCTGACTGGTTGAGCATTTGGACTTAACTACCTTCTCCCCCCTTTTTGGCATCATCAGGTAATAGGAGAGAGAGAAGAAGTTCTACTGAAAATTGAATTTTATCCAGTTGAGCTTTTTGAGAAGCTTGATTCTGCAGGACCTTAGTAATTTGGGCTTGTTGCTTCTCCTGAATCTTTTCAATTACTTCAACTTTTTCAGAAATAGGTCTGATAAACCTCTTTTTATCAAGCTTGGTCTACATATCCAGCTTTTCAGCTTTTTCCAGAAGTTTATCAACCTTTTCATGAGTTGTAGAGTGTTGACCTTGAAGAGACTTGATACTTAGAGTTGTGACTTTGAGTTGAGTCTTGAAATCAGAATTTGTCATTAGCTCATCAGCTTTAACAATATGCTCTGTCAGAAATTTAGAGCTTGGAATAAAATCAGATTCATTCCACTTCTTGGTCCACTCAACACCTCTGTGAGTTTCTTCCCAAGGAACAGGAGCATCCTGTTCAACAAACTTTTGGATTAATGCCTCCTTTTCAAGAATTGGAGCATTTACTGGAGCTGACTCTCCAGAACTTGCAAAAAATCCATCATCTTCTGACAACACAAGAGTGTGTGTAACAAAAGGAGAGTCTGTACCAGCTTCATCTAAATTCTGAGCCTCGGAATTTATCTCCAAAATAGGAGTTGTTGGTATCTCAGACTTTAAGATAGGAGAATTGACAATAGATGGTTGAGGTGTTGTTGGAGCTTCCAAATAAAGAACAGTAGGAATATTCAGATTATGAATATCTATTTCAGAATTTGTGTCTTGTTCTTCAGCATTATCTGTATCTTTGATTGAAGAGATGGGAGGTGTGATCACTGTGTCAGGAACAGTGTCTTTAGGTGCTGGAAGAGCTTCAATGATAATTGGTTCTTGTGAGATCAGAGATTTCTGATCCCCTTCCTCAGCTTCTTCAGATTAAGCCTGTGTAATCTTCACACCTGCTCTCTTCTTCTTTGATCTTGATTTTCTTGATGGAGGAGAGACATTATTTGTATCAGAGTTTGATAACCTTTTTCTTTTCTGAGTACTAGAACCCTCAGCTTCAGACTTTTTCTGAGGGGTGACTTCTTCAGCTTCTTTTTCTTGCTGAATAATTGATTCTTCAGCTGCTATTTCTTTCTAAAAATTGACATTTTCAGCTTCAACAGGCACAAATTCTGATGCATGACCCTGTGCTTCTTCATCATCTGATTCATCCGTTAGAATCATCCTTCTTCTCCTTGGTAAAGATTTAGGAACAGATTTTTCTCTTTTAGGCCTTGAGGATGAAGGTCTGATGGTAGGTGCTGATGGTTGTTGTTGTGAGGATTGTGCTGGTTGGAAGTATGTTCTGATGGTAGGTTGAGTTGGTTGAGGTTGAGAAGTGATAGGTTGTATGGGTGCTGATGGAAGTTAGGATGGTTGGACATCAGGATATATGGTAGTATAGGTGGTTGGGTCAGAGTTTACTAAGACCTGTTTGACTGATTGTGGAATTTGAAGGGGTCTTAGAACAGTTTTCTTATTATCAGTAGATAATAAGTCAGTAAAAGCTCTTTTAGTAAGTTTAAATGGTTGAATCAACTCACTAGCTAGTTGGGGCTTATCAGAGCTACAATAACTGTAAATAAGTTGACAGAATATAGTAAAATATACAGTATTTCTATCTTCTGTCATTCTATCACCTATGAAACCTAGTACAGCACTAGCATAATCAAAATGAGATTGAGTAATTAGAGCATACCCAATTTGCTGACTAAGGATTGGAATTGCATCAAAGTTTGAACATTTGTTTGCAAAAGTTCTGGTGATGCAGTGAAAGAAGAAACTCCATTCCTTCCTTATGTATGGCCTCTTCAATTGTCCCATCTTGGAAAATGATTTTTCATAACCCAGATTAGCCATCATCTGTTGAAGAGCTGGCTCCTCAACTGTTGAAAAAGTGCAGTCTTCTGGCAGATGTAGAGCTTGGCGAACTGTAGACACAGTCACCACATGTTCATCATCCCCTGTTGTAAAAATAATACTAGGGGACCCATCTTTTCCACCATCATCATAAACCCCACTCCTCCAAAACTCTAGTATCTGTGTTCCTGAGGGTGATTGAGGTTGGGTTAATGCATACCCAATCTCGCTGTTAGCAAATGAAGTGAAGATCTGATGGAGCTTCATCCTTGCTAAGAATAGCCAAGTAGTTGTTAGGAACAAACTTGGCTCCATTGAAAATGATGTCTTTTGGTGCCATTTCTGTGAAAAATCAAGTGAGAATAGTGTGTACACAAAGTGTTTGATAAAATGCCTATGAGAAAATAGAGCTTCAGAGAATATTAGTGGGTGAGAGAAAATAAGAGAGATGAGAGAATGAGGAAAGTAGGTAAAAGATTAGAAAATCTTTTAACTTTCTTATTTATACAGCCCACGTGACAACAGCTATATTTGTGAAGCATGGCAGACAATTTACACCTGGCAACATGTGAACAGTCAGTAAATAGTTAAAATAGTAGTTAGTGGGCATGAGAAATAAGCAATAATTATTGTGCACATGCAGTTTTTCAAGACAAACATGTTTCTCACTAAACAAATGATTATGACTATTTTTATCTCACTTAAATATATTATGATAAAATATGACCGTTCAGTATTACCACAAATAAGTCAAGTAAATAAATAATGCCACGTAAGCATCAGAGTTTTCATCAGGATTTAATATCAGAACTTGACTATTATCAGATTTTAACGGTCATCGGAACATGGCTTCTGTTCTCAGAAAGTGAATGTTTGTTTCTGTGATTCTTCATACAAAAACTGACTTATTTCTTCAGAGTTTAATCATCAGAACTTGTCCTTGGAATTTATGCATATGACACTTAACTGTTTATCTAAAACAACTTAATCACCACAGTAATTTTCATCATTCATATGGAGTGATAGTGTGTGTATTAGCAAAATATCATATAAAGATTAAAGTCTGATAAACTTCAGTACATCTTAGAAATAAGGAATAACTAAGAAAAGTGCTTAAAATATGTCTTTAATAATGAAGTCTACTATAGAATAAATTTATGCAAGAATCGACCTCAACTATTTGTGCTCATTTTATGCATATTTTGTAATTCCTTTTTTACAGTGGCTTCTCAGTGTAAGTGAGTCACAACTTCTATCAGAATTAATGCTATTATCAGAGTATTTCTCCAGTAATCAGAGAATGTGAAAAGTCACCAAGAAAAATTTATTTGCTTTTCTAATGCATATAACTTAATACCAGCAATGAACTTGGGTATTCCCTTCCACATATTTACTCTAGATCTCAAAGGAGTACCTGACTTCAATTTTATTTTCTTTTTTTTTTCCTTCAGATAAGTGAGGCTTATCAAGCATGTGGTTCATCCTTAAGATTTACTGACATCAGAATTTGACAGATAAGAAGCAAGAATCGAGTTTATGACATAGTAATAAGATACACAAAGTAAATTTGACTAAGCTCAAAATCAGAATTTGCTTGTGTTAATGAATTTCCACATAAATAACTAATTCAAACATGGGATTTCCAGTATGTTAAAGACTACTAGGTCAGCATCTAGCACAATAATCCTCATTGGATTGAATAGTCACAGAACATTCAAAACACTATCAGAGTATATAGAATCATATCAGATAACAATCAATATTTAATATATTACAATTTAAGCACAAATTACATAGAGATAAGACAATCTGTAAACACTGATCATAAAGTCTGATGTATGAGAACAAAAACTAAGCAGATTTTGAGAAAGAAGCTGAAACCATTCCAAGTTCATTTACCAGTCTTGTAAAAGTAGCTTCACATAGTGGTTTTGTGAAGATATCTGCTAGTTGTTGATCTATTGGTACAAAATGCAATTCCACTGTTCCTTCCATCATATATTCCCTTATGAAATGGTACCTAATGTTGATGTGCTTTGTCATTGAGTGTTGAACTGGATTACCTGTTATAGCAATAGCACTTTGATTATCACAGTAAATAGGTATTTTGGAAAATTCTAACCCATAGTCCAGTAACTGATTCTTCATCCAAAGAATCTGTGCACAACAGCTTCCTGCAGCAATATATCCTGCTTCTGCAGTTGATGTGGAAATTGATTTTTGTTTCTCGCTAAACCAAGAAACCAATCTGCCTCCAAGAAATTGGTAGCTTCCACTTGTGCTTTTCCTGTCTATTTTGCATCCTGCAAAATTTGCATTTAAGTAACCTATTAGCTTAAAATATGATTCTCTAGGATACCACAATCCTAGATCAGCTGTACCCTTGAGGTACTTGAAAATTCTTTTCATAGCTATTAGATGAGGTTCTCTTGGATCTGCCTGAAATCTTGCACAAAGACAGGTAGCATACATGATATCGGGTCTACTTGCAGTTAAATAGAGTAAAGAGCCAATCATACTTCTGTAGTTAGTAATATCTACTGATGCTCCAGTATCTTTATTTAACTTGGTTGCAGTGGCCTTGGGAGTGGATGCAGTTGAACAGTCTTGCATTCTAAATTTCTTCTGTAAATTTATGGTGTACTTGGATTGATTTATGAAAGTACCTTCTTCATTTTGCTTGACTTGAAGTTCCAGAAAATAGCTAAGTTCTCCCATCATACTCATTTGATATTTTGACTGCATTAATTTTGCAAACCTTTCACGGAGTTTAGCATTTGTAGAACCAAAGATGATATCATCAACATATATCTGTATCAAAAGTAAGTCATTTCCATGGTTGAGGTAGAATAGTATTTTATCAATTGTGCCTCTGTTAAATCCACTTTCCAGAAGGAATTGAGCTAATATCTCATACCATGCTCTTGGAGCTTGCTTAAGGCCATAAAGTGCTTTATCAAGTATGTAGACATGATTTGGAAATTTTGGATCTACAAATCCTGGTGGTTGTTTAACATATACCTCTTCTTCCAATTCTCCATTGAGAAAAGCACTTTTCACATACATTTGAAAGACTTCAAACTTTTTGTGAGCAGCATAAGCGAGAAAGATTCTTATGGCTTCCAATCTAGCAACTGGTGCAAATGTTTCATCATAATCAATACCCTCATGTTGAGAGTAACCTTTAGCAACCAGCCTTGCTTTGTTTCTTGTAATTATGCCATCACTGTCAGTTTTGTTTCTGAACACCCATTTTGTGCCAACAATTGATCTGTTCTTTGGTCTTGGCACTAGGGTCCAGACTTTATTTCTTTCAAATTATTTTAACTCTTCCTGCATTGCTTGCACCCAATTAGCATCTTGAAGAGCTTCATCCACTTTCTTTGGTTCAGTCTGAGATAGAAAGGAATGATAGAGACATTTATTTGATGTTGCAGTTCTAGTTCTGACACCTGCTTCAGGATCTCCAATTATTAAGTCAGGTGTATGTGATTTGGTCCACTTCCTTGCAGATGGAAGTTGATTTCTAGAACTAGATCCTCCCCCATGATCCATGCTATCTCCATCAGCATTTTCTAATGCTCCCCCTGTAGTTATGCTCTCTGAAACTTCAGAAATTGAGTTGGATCCTTCAGGATTTGAAGAATCAGAGTTTCCAGAATTATCAGAATTTGTCTCATTAGAACTTGATGAATCAGAACTTGAAGAGCCAATGACAGGTTCTGATGTTTCTTGAGAGTCTTGAGTTGTGGCAGGATCTTCAGCTTGCTCCCCCTGAACAGATGCATTTTCCCTTGGAGTAGTTACCACAGTTTCAATGACATCAGAATTTAACCCGTCAGAACTTACAGGATCAGGATTTAAACCATCAGAATTTAAATCTTCATTTTAAAATCTCAGCTGATCATGATCATTGAAATCTTCAAGTCCGGTAATCTTTTTATCATCAGAAGATACATTGATAGATTCCATGACAACCCTTGTTCTTAAATTGTAGACTCTGAAGGCTTTTATAGAAAGTGGATATCCAACAAAAATTCCTTCATCAGCTTTTAGATCAAATTTTGACAGCTGTTCAGGATGAGTCTTAAGAACAAAATACTTGCATCCAAATACATGAAAGTATTTCAGATTTGGCTTCTTTTTCTTCATCATCTCATACGGTGTTTTTCCATGCTTGTTTATGAGTGTATCATTCTGTGTAAAACAAGCAGTCTATACAACTTCAGCCCAAAAGTAGGTTGGCAGCTTTGCTTCATCAAGCATAATTCGTACAGCTTCATTGAGAGTCCTGTTCTTTCTTTCTACAACTCCATTTTGCTGTGGAGTTCCAGGTGTAGAAAATTCCTGCTTAATTCCATACTCTTTGTAGAACTCTTCCATGTTTAAATTCTTAAACTTAGTGCCATTATCACTTCTTATTATTTTAACAGAATCTTTGACCAATTTATCCAGCTGTCTGACATGATCAGTTAGAGTAGATGCAGTTTCATTCTTCTTGTGCAAGAAATACACCCAAGTGTATCTTGTGAACTCATTGTTAGGAATATATGTGCATTAGTTTGATGATATGTTTAACAAAACACTTAAGTAGAAATTTAGTGTCTGTAGCCTCAACGGATAAGACCACTTTGGCTATCCGTTGATGGTGTAGCTTTACTTAGAAATAAGTCTAGTATTGTAGCATATTTCAGTCTCTGTATTTAAAATTGTAATTCTTAGAAGTTGAGAGAAACTATGAGTCATGTTGACTACTAGATGATATGCAGATAGGAAGGCCAATTGTAAATATTTCATGCCTTGTAATTTTGTATAAATGAAGTGGTATCAACGGATGACTTAAAAGACCTTCAACGGATGAGAAGCTAAGCTTCAACGGATGTCTCTAAAGCTTCAACGGATAACATCCTTCAACGGATGAGAGCATCAACGGATGAAAGCTTCAACGGATAACATCCTTCAACGGATGAAGTCATCAACGGATGAAAGCTTCAACGGATGTTCTGCTAATCAGCCGTTGATAAGTGGTAGTTGTACCTACAAGCAGAGGCACGTGGGTTGACAGAGAAAACTGAGATGTGGTAGCCGAATTTCAGGATCAACAGAAAAAGCAGCCGTTCTTCTTTTGTACAAAGTTGCAATAGTCAACAAAGTACTTGAGTGAACAGGAAAAGAAGCAAGTGAAGAACTTATTTTACTATTGTAATTTTATATTGTTTTTCACTTGTACACTTGGTAATATATATGAACCAAGAAGAAGCTAGTAATTAGAGAGATTTTTCCAGAGCTGTTAAGAAATATCTTGAGAGAAAATTCATCTAGTTTGTACTAGGATGCAGCTGTGATCAACATTGTTGAACACAGATTTTCTAATATACCATCTCTGGTGGAACAACAAATCCACCAGAAAAGTTTTTAAGGTCTGTTGTGTTCTTTACATTTGTGCTTGAATATATATCTGTCTGTATTAGCTTAAAGCAATTCACACACTTGTTCTTCTTGAACACACAACTTTATAAACTGCTCAAAACTTGAAAAAGTTTTGAGATTTACATTCAACCCCCCTTCTGTAAATCTCATTATTAGTCTTCTAGGAATAACAATTGGTATCAGAGCAGGCTCTTGACACACAAAGAGTTTAAAGATCTTGGAATCTAACAAAGATGAGTAAGAAGGATATTGGAGTAAAGATCCCAGTTCTTGACAAAGACAGTTATCACCACTGGAAGGTGAAAATGCACCTTCATCTACTCTCCCAAGATGAAGGTTATGTAAACTGCATTGAGAATGGTCCTCACATTCCCCACAAAGTAGCCACAGTTGCTACGGCCACAATTGCTGTTGGTCAATCCATTCCAAAACCCAGAGCAGAATGGACAATGGAAGACACAGAAGAAGTCCACAAGGATAAGAAGGCTATGAACATTTTGTTTAATGGTCTTGACAAGGATATGTTTGATAATGTGATAAATTGTTCAACTGCCAAAGAGGTTTGGGACACAGTTCAGCTGCTGTGTGAAGGTACAGAACAAGTAAGAGAGAACAAAATGCAGCTTCTCATTCAACAGTATGAGCACTTTCATTTTGAAGAAAATGAATCTTTAAATGACACATTCAATAGATTCCAAAAACTGTTGAATGGACTGAAGCTGTATGGTAGAGTGTACCAGGTGAAGGATTCAAATCTTAAATTTTTGAGATCCTTACCAAAGGAATGGAAACCCATGACTGTTTCCTTAAGAAACTCTCAAGATTATAAGGACTTTACTCTTGAAAGATTATATGGAATCTTGAAGACTTATGAACTAGAGTTGGAACAGGATGAGGTATTGGAGAGGGGGAGAAAGAAAGGAGGTTCAGTTGCATTGGTAGCTGAAAATGAGAAAGAATGCAGAAAAGAAACTGTGAGATCTACATCAAGCTCCAAAGATGGTGTAAGAAATCCAGAATCAGACAAGGGTAAAGGGCAAGTTGCTGAAAATGAAGACAACTCCAGTCAAGATGACTCTGATGGTATTGATGAGCATCTTGCATTTCTGTCCAGGAGATTTGCAAAGATGAAGTTCAGGAAAAACACTAGAGCCACTAAACCCCATAAGAACATGGTGGACAAATCCAAGTTCAAGTGTTTTAATTGTGGTATGAGTGGACACTTTGCAAGTGAGTGCAGAAAGCCAACCTCTGAAAAGAAGAAATTTGAACAAGTAGATTACAAAAAGAAATATTTTGATCTGCTCAAACAGAAGGAAAGGGCTTTCATTACTCAAGAAAGAGACTGGGCAGCTGATGGAGAAGAAGAGGATGAAGACATGGAATATGTTAACTTGGCTCTCATGGCTGATTCTGAGGAGAATGAAGTTAGTTCATCAAGCAACCAGGTAATTACTACTGATATAACACAGCTTACTAAAGAAGAGTGCAATGATGCTTTTAATGACATGTCTACTGAACTGTATCATTTGCGTGTATCTCTTAAATCTCTTGCTAAAGAAAATAGTAGGATTAAAGAGAACAATCTGTTTTTAAGTAATAGAAATGCTGTGTTAGAAGATAAGTTAATTGACCTAGAAAAGACTAAGCTGCATTGTGTATCTGTTGAAAATGAACTAGCTGAATCTATTAAGAAAGTAGAAATACTTTCCAATCAATTAGAGAAAGAGCAAGAGGTGATTAAAGCCTGGAAAACATCTAGGGATGTAAGTGCTCAAATTGCCAAAGTCCAAGGAATTGAATCATTCTGTGAAACTGCCTGGGATAAAAATAAAAAGAAACTGGAATTAATTGATGGACTGTCAACGGATGTGGAATCAACGGATGATGAAAGTTATCCGTTGAAGGAAGAAAAGGAACATCCGTTGAAGGTTCCTCAATTAAAACAGGCAGATGTTTCTAAAAGAGAAAATCTAAAGAAACTCAACAAAAAGTTTGGTTCAACTTCAAAGAACTTTGTCAAAGAAGGAGCAAGCACATCCAAAGATGTCAGAAAGGTGAATGTAGGGCACATGACCTTAGAACAGTTAAACAATAGGCTCAAGATGGTTGAGGATAAAAAGGAATCCAAAAGGAAATCCAACAGAAATGGGAAGGTAGGAGTTAACAAACATAACAATTACACACCTGACAAGTATGCTCCTAGAAAAAGCTGTGTGCATTGTAGTAGTGTTAATCATCTATCTGCTAACTGTAAATCTATTAAGAAATCTCCCATAACTGTACCCTCTTCCATGCCTAACATGTCTGTATCACCTCTACATGCTCTGCCTGTTATGTCTCAACAAAATCCTTATGCACATTTTGCAAACATGCCATATTTTAACAATTCTTATCTTGCTGCATTCAGTATGCCTCAATTGCCATACAATATGCCAATGTGGAATAACATGTATGCACAATCCATGCCTAATAATACTATAAATGTGCTGGATAATGTTGTGACTAACCCTACACCTCAACCAACCACATCTAAGACCAAGGTTGACTCAAACTCACCTAAGTCTAAAGATGCAGGAGGAATGAAGTCTAGGAGAAAGGCTAACAAGAATGGACCCAAGGAAACTTGGGTACCAAAATCAAATTGATTGATTTTGTGGTGTGCAGGAAAATAGAAGAAATCTATGGTACTTGGACAGTGGCTGTTCAAGACACATGACTGGAGATTTCTCCCTGCTCACAGAGTTTAAAGAGAGAGCTGGCCCCAGCATAACCTTTGGAGATGACAGCAAAGGGTTTACTATGGGATATGGCTTGATTTCAACAAGGAATGTCATCATTGAAGAAGTTGCATTAGTTGATGGTCTCAAGCACAACTTACTGAGTATCAGTCAACTATGTGATAGAGGGAATACAGTTTCCTTCAATTCTGAAGCCTGTGTTGTCACTAGTAAGAAAGACAACAAAGTGGTTCTAACTGGAGTTAGAAAAGGAAATGTGTACTTAGCTGACTTCAACTCTACAGATGCAGAATCTATTACTTGTCTTTTCAGCAAAGCAAGTTCAGTTGAGAGTTGGCTATGGCACAAGAAGCTATCCCATTTGAATTTCAAGACAATGAATGATCTAGTCAAAAAGGACTTAGTAAGAGGAATTCCTCTTGTTGAATTCTCAAGGGATGGTCTGTGTGATGCTTGTCAGAAAGGCAAACAAAGGAAAGCATCATTTCAGAAGAAGCTTGAAACAACAATTGATGAACCATTACAGCTGTTACATATGGATTTGTTTGGACCAGTCAATGTATTGTCAATAGCAAGAAAAAGATATTGTTTAGTGATTGTAGATGATTTCTCAAAGTTCACATGGGTCTATTTTCTTGGATCAAAGGATGAAGCAAGTGAAATCATTATCAATCACATCAGGCAAGTCAATAATCATCCTGACTTAAAAGTAAGAAACATCAGGAGTGACAATGGAACTGAATTCAAGAATTTGACATTAAGGCTGTTCTGTGAAGAAAATGGAATCATGCATGAGTTCTCAGCTCCAAGAACACCTCAGCAAAATGGGGTAGTTGAAAGAAAGAACAGATCTTTAATTGAGGCTGCCAGAACAATGCTTGAAGAATCAAAGTTACCAACATATTTTTGGGCTGAAGCTGTTAATTGTGCCTGTTTCACTCAAAATATTTCTCTGATCAATCAAGCTAAAGGCATGACTCCTTATCAGTTGTTCAAGAAAAGAAAACCAACTCTAAACTTTCTTCATGTCTTTGGATGTAAATGTTTTATACTAAGGAATCAATCTGACCATAAAGGGAAGTTTGATGCAAAGGCTGATGAAGGAATATTTGTTGGTTATTCAGCTGGAAAATCTTATAGGGTCTACAATCTAAGAACCAACATTGTTATGGAATCTGTGCATGTTGTGTTTGATGATAAAAAGATTGATGGACTAACAGATGAGGAACATTATGAGAGACTCAAATTTGACAATATTGAAATATATTGTGATGATAGTGAAGAAGAGATTGATGGAGACGACACTTCAAAAGGAATACAAAATTTGCTCCTGGATAATGCACAAAATTCAGCATCCGTTGAAAGACATTGTGCATCATCCGTTGAAGTACTTAATGAAACATCCGTTGATCATAGCTCATCAACTGATAATCAATTTACATCATTAATTGATGGAACTCCAAGTTCCCTGCAAAGGACCAACAACTCAGGGGGAGTTTCAACTAATCAAAACTCTATCTCACATCATGACAATACTGAGATCACCTCATCTAGAGCTCATCTTCCACCTCAAAGGAAATGGACCAAGAATCATCCCTTTGAACTGATCATTGGTGATGCATCATCTAAAGTGCAAACAAGAAGAGCTACTCAAGATGAATGTCTGTATAGTAGTTTTCTATCTCAGGAGGAACCTAAGAAAGTGGAAGAAGCCTTATTGGATCCAGATTGGATATTAGCTATGCAGGAAGAGCTAAACCAATTTGAGAGAAACCAAGTTTGGAAGCTGGTACCCAAACCAAAGAACAAGAGTCCTATTGATACAAAATGGGTATTCAGAAATAAGATGGATGAAAATGGCATTATCATAAGGAATAAAGCCAGATTGGTTGCTAAAGGCTATTCTCAGCAAGAGGGAATAGATTTTGATGAGACATATGCTCCTGTTGCAAGACTTGAAGCTATCAGAATCTTTCTAGCCTATGCAGCCCATGCCAATTTCAAAGTCTATCAAATGGATGTCAAGAGTGCATTTCTAAATGGGAAATTAGAGGAAGAAGTCTATGTAAGTCAACCTCCAGGATTTGAAGATCCAAATTTTCCAGACTATGTGTATTATCTGTTGAAAGCACTCTATGGACTGAAGCAAGCACCTAGAGCCTGGTATGAAACATTATCAAAATTTCTTTTGGAGAATCACTTCACTAGAGGTACTGTTGATAAAACTCTCTTCTTTAGAAATGTTAATGGCTCTAGTATACTTGTTCAAATTTATGTAGATGACATAATATTTGGTTCTAAAGATAATAATCTTTGTAAGAAGTTTGCTAAGCTAATGCAAAGTAATTATGAAATGAGCCTAATGGGAGAACTAACCTATTTTCTTGGTTTACAAATTAAACAAGTTAGTAATGGAATTTTCATTAGTCAAACTAAATATATTCATGATCTTTTAAAGAAGTTTGACTTAATGGAATGTTCATCTGCAAAAACTCCCATGGCCACTGCCACCAAACTTGAATTAAATAAGACTGAAAGGTCTGTGGACATTACAAGTTATAGAGGCATGGTTGGTTCACTTTTATATTTAACTGCTAGCAGACCAGATATAATGTTTGCTACATGTCTGTGTGCGAGATTTCAAGCTGATCCTAGGGAGTCTCACTTAATTGCTATCAAGAGAATTTTCAGATATCTCAAGGGTACACCAAATTTAGGAATTTGGTATCCTAGAGAATCTGGCTTTGATCTAATTGGTTATTCAGATGCAGACTATGCAGGTTGCAAAATAGACAGGAAAAGTACAACAGGCTCCTGTCAATTCCTGGGAAACAAGCTTGTATCATGGTTTAGCAAAAAGCAAAATTCAGTCTCTACTTCTACAGCTGAGGCTGAATACATTGCTGCTGGAAGTTGCTGTTCTCAAATGTTATGGATGAGGAATCAACTCCTTGATTATGGACTTCATGTTGATAGAATACCTATCTTTTGTGACAACACAAGTGCCATAGCCATAACAGAGAATCCTGTGCAGCACTCAAGGACCAAGCACATTGATATTAAGTACCACTTCATCAGGGAGCATGTCATGAATGGTACAGTAGAACTACATTTTGTTCCAAGTGAACAACAAATTGCTGACATATTTACCAAGCCACTTGATGAATCAACATTCACAAGATTGGTAAGTGAGCTAGGTATGCTTAATTACTCTTAAAATTCATGTCTTCTTTGCAATTTGAAGTGGAGCCTGAAATATATTAGTTGCTAGAACAAATTTGACTTTTAACAAAGTTTATTCCATCAACGGATGTTCCCTATCCGTTGAAAGTCAAAATTGCTCTATCAACGGATATTCATTATCCGTTGAAAGACAAGTATATCTCTGGAACTTTTATCCGTCAACGGATAAAGCTGAAGTACCTTTCAACGGATGACAATTTACATTATCCGTTGAAATGTCACATCAGACGTTTGAGGTGTTTCACAGCCGTTGATTCTATTTTCTTAACCGTTGATACCATACATACATCTGTATGTATTGGTTTTAAAGGTAGTTATTAGAATACTTACAGTTTATTCTTAAACGGCTGAAATTCACTAACACCTATTTATTGATTAATCCTTTATTTATTTTTTTTGAAAGCATATAAGCCCTTCTGATTGTTCATTATTACTTTACGCTTTCTTAGAATTTCAAGCATTTACCATTTTCTCTCTGCAAAACCCTCAAGTTATTCTCTGCAATTTCTACTCACAACAATGGCACCAGTCGTGAAGATTATGTCTCAATCTGGGTTCATCTACGAGAAGAATAATTTCATAGCTCTGGTAGAGAAGAATGAAGCCCACTCAGATTATCACAAAATGATGGACTTCATCAAAAACTGTAAACTTAGCTATGCAATGCTGGAAGCCCCAACGATTTTCTGTGAAGTAGTTGAGGAGATTTGGACAACTGCTGAGTTCAACTCCATGGATATGACTATCTCCTTCACTCTCAAAGGTAAAAATCACTGTATAAACTGTGATGACTTACAAGCATGTTTTAAATTACCTGAGAACAATGCCATGACACCACACACTGATAGTGATGTATCCAGCATGTTAGATTCCATAGGTTACTCTCTTAACTCTGCTAATTTAGGGGGTATTAGACGAAAAGGCCTTAGGAAAGAATGGAGTTTTCTTGGGGATGCCTTCATAAAGGTTTTCTCTGGGAAAATTAGTAATTTTGATGCCATAACTTCATCTCTTGTTAACATGTTCTATATGCTTGTTTCTGATAGGTACTTTAACTTTAGCAACTATGTGATGCTAGAATTAGGTACTAGATTAGGTAACAAAGCTAATAGACCTAATAACATCTATTATGCTAGATTCTTTATGTTATTGGCTAACCATGTTGCTGAAGGTTTAGTCATAATCAATGAGAATAATAAACTCAAGTGCTGGGCACAAGAGAAAAGAGTTCTTGCAGACTTGAAGAGAATGGATCTTAACAGCAGTGTGCAATTGGTATATTTACCAATCATGAATGCACCCCAGGTAGGTGAGGTAATTGCTTCTACAACTCCTACTTCTTCCAACCCCTCTATTTCTTTATCTTCTAGTGTGGCCATGAAATCTGTGTCAATGCCCCAACAGATTTCTACCAAAGTCACCAAATCCAAACTTTCAAAATCCAAGACAAAGAAAACCACCTCTGTTGTTTCTCAAAAGACAACAGTTGTAACAACAACCATTAACCCTGAGGGAAGTGATCAGGGTGTGAGTGGTGAGGGGAGGGGTGAACATCAAAGAAACCCCCAGGATAAGGAAGGAGAGTTGAGTGCTTCCCAAGCTAGCCAAGCCCCAGTTTCTCAAAAAGCTGTGGTGGTTGAAAAGGTCTCTAGCACATCCCTAGTAGCATCCTCCCAAAAGGATGTTACTATTGAAAAGAGTTCCCATCCAGGAACACAGAACAAAAGAGGGAGGGACACTAAAGCCAAACACTCACCTACAAAAGCCTTTATTAGAAGAAAGAAGGCTAGAACCCAATCTTCTACACAGGGTGCACACACTGCACAGAAACATCCATCTGTCTCTGTGCCTTCTCAAACTCAGTTTGATGTGACTCCAATAAATGTGGAGTCACAGCCCCATTCTCTCACAATAACTACACATCAATCACCAAATACTTCTTCACCATCTCTGGATGTGGATATGCTATTCCCATCAATTCCTGATTCTCCCTCTTTACAACTCAGGGAGGAGCCCCACTCAAATACAGGTGATCATCATCTTTTAGATGATTTGTTGGATCACCCGCAAATTCTTTCAGATATAATTGAAGGATCTGTATCAACACATATCAAATCAATCTATACAGATTCAACAGTTATATCACTTTCAATTTCATCTTCTTTTCCTTCTTCAATGGATATCACTCATCCGTTGACAAGTGGTTGCTCTTCAACGGATAAGCTTAACAGCAGTTATCCGTTGATAACAACAGTTTCAACTTCAACGGATATTCCACATCCGTTGATAGTCTCTACACAAACAACTGAAATGATTCCAAGTGTAGAAGACATGAATACTGTGCAATCACTTTTAGGATTGAGGGCAGGGAGTGAAAATTTGAGTGAGAGGCTGGGTTGCTCCCAGGCAAAAGGAGAGATTGAGAGCACAAAAATGCATGCTATTTCTTCCAGCATGGCAAAAGTCAGTGAGTGGAGTACCACCTTAGAAGGTGAAGGTGAGGGAGTGAGATGTGTGAGCCAGGGGGAGCCCCTGATGCAAGAACATAGAGAAAAAGAGAGAAAAGCAGGTACAGTTGATACAAGGGTGGAACCAGCCATTGCTCATGAGTCAATGATTGTGGATGATGCTGAAAAGGAAAGACAATTTCAGCAACATTACAAAGCTGTAATTGATAACATTTCCTTGGATGCTGACACTTTTACTCATCCTGTGACAGCCTATCAACTGTTGGCTGCTCAGGGCAATGAGGAGGCAGAGAGGACACTACATCTAGTGCACTCAACAGAATCTCTTCAAAGGGATAAAGCTGCTATTAACAGGATGCCTTCTACAGCTGGTGAGCCATCTGAGGAATTTGGAGTAAATTCTGATGATGATGACTCTATTTCTTCTGATGGAAGCATGAACATAGGGGGAGATGAAGACCCTAGTTCCATTCCTAATCTACCTGAATGGGCCCTGACTAAGGAGCATAGAACAGGTGAATTCAATGTCCACCTGGTCAAACAAATCATCACTATTCAACAGGCCATTCAGAACACTTCAAATGCAAATATCAAGGCTATCCTCCAAGCTCACCTGGACTCACTGCATCTCATGAAGTTGCAGAAAGTAAAGCAAGATATGAGTCTAAATGATCTAAGGAAAGATATTGCTGACTTGAAATCCTTCACTTCAGAAAAATTGGATTCAGTCATGCCCTATGGTACTTTGCAGGACTTGGTTTCGAGATTGAAAAAGGAATCAGTTACTGAACAAAGGCTGGCCAAGTTGGAAGACAGAGTTCAAGGAATTGAAGATTCTGTGGCCACCCTTCTTCTCAACCAACAATCTCAAACCAATCTCCTAATGCAGCTGGCAAAAGCACAAGGCTTGACCCCTCTCCTTGATGATAACAAAAAGGGGGAGAATAAAAGGGAAGGGGAAGGAGAGCCCTCTACAAAGATTCAGATATCTAAAGTGCTAGTTCCTGCCATCACTACCTCTCCAATCATTCAAATCAAGGGAAAATCTGATGGAATTGATTTGATTCAGCTAGCAGCAGCTGAAATACAAATGAAAGAACAATGGAGGAGAATTGATGAAAGGTTGCAATTGGTGTTTGGTTCTACACAAAACAAATCAACATCTGTGAAATTTAGCACAAAGATTGAACCAATCAACATGGAGCTCATGCCAGTAGGGAGTCTTAAGGATGGAGAAGCTTCTTCCAAAGAGCTACAAGCTATAATCCTCAAGCCCAATGAAAGATCCAATAAGGACTCAACAAAGAATCCTTTAAAAGAAGTGGACTTTCCTCCTTCAAAAGATGATGAGAACAAGATCTTAGGCAGGAGTATTGCCTATCTCAAAAAGTCCATGGATGAGGCTGTAAGGAGAAATAGAGCTATTATCATTAGAGAGGGAAAGAGCATATGTGTGATGCAAGGACATCCCAAATTCTCAATAGCTAAGAAAGAAGAAGCCAAGCAATTAAAGGCTGACAAAAGAGCACAAGCAAAGCTTGAAAAACAGCTAAAGTCAAGCCAAGTTGAAGAAATGAAAGGAATTGAAGTCAGGGGTGAAGAAAAGATTGCTAACTTAGATGAGGTTCTTGGGAGCATATTTGGTGAAAATATGGAGGAAAGAGAGGAATGGCAGAAGGGAAACAGAAGAAAGGCCAAGGCACACAGAAGGAGTGAAGATAACCCTGAAGATACCAAATCTACATCTAAACCACTACCTTCCATACCTGAACCTTTTGTTACTGATCCCTCTATAAATATCCATGGTGAACCAATCATTCCAAAAGAGGAACCTATTGATTGGGACAACATCACATTGCCTACCTTTCTAACCACTCTTCCACCACCAAAGAAACAGAAAAGAAAACCAAAATCTACACCTCCCACAACCTCTAAGAAATTCACTCAAAAACAAAAACCTAAACCTAAGTCACCCATTTCTAAAGATGATTATGTTCACATCTGTGACATAAAAGAAATTTCAGACATTGAACTCTATCTGGATGAGCTGGAGGATGTAAGGGGAATAGCTGCCTACAGACAGTTACCAGAAAGATTAGTGTTCAGATATAAAGGAGCTGGGGAAAGAACATGGCCTCTCCACAGGATTCTAAATGAAGGCTACTCTACCTTGATCAGAGTCTTTTCAGCCATCAAAAAGGATTCTGGCTTTACCAGAACAGCCAAGACTGAAATTCTCAACAAGATTGCCAACATAAGGAAGACTTGGAGGGAACCAAATGCTTTGCCCAGAACCTTACTCATACAAGAAAGGGGAACTAAAATTCACAAATCACCTCATTGGTTGATGGAATTTAGAGATGACAAAGGAGTCAGAAGATTTTTCAGACTTGAAGACCAACTCAAGATTGCCAGCAATGAAACTCTCAAGGAAATGCAATCTAAGTTGGATATCAGTGATGAAGATGAAGCTGAATTCTTCAGAAAACTCCAACTCCAAATTGAGGGAAATGACAAAGGGCTAGGAAAGAAAACCAGGGAACAAAGAAGAAAATGATGTTTTGCTCAGGCTAGAGGAGCACCCTTGGAAATACTGTAAATCTTCAATTACCTCCTAGTACATACACTTTTGCAGCACTTTTTATATTTCTACTTAGTTTCAATTCAAATATTTGTTAAGTGTTTTGTTATCATCAAGTTAACTCTGAATTTATGCCTACAGTTCTTATAGACATAAATAGGGGGAGATTGTTAGGAATATATGTGCATTAGTTTGATGATATGTTTAACAAAACACTTAAGTAGAAATTTAGTGTCTGTAGCCTCAACGGATAAGACCACTTTGGCTATCCGTTGATGGTGTAGCTTTACTTAGAAATAAGTCTAGTATTGTAGCATATTTCAGTCTCTGTATTTAAAATTGTAATTCTTAGAAGTTGAGAGAAACTATGAGTCATGTTGACTACTAGATGATATGCAGATAGGAAGGCCAATTGTAAATATTTCATGCCTTGTAATTTTGTATAAATGAAGTGGTATCAACGGATGACTTAAAAGACCTTCAACGGATGAGAAGCTAAGCTTCAACGGATGTCTCTAAAGCTTCAACGGATAACATCCTTCAACGGATGAGAGCATCAACGGATGAAAGCTTCAACGGATAACATCCTTCAACGGATGAAGTCATCAACGGATGAAAGCTTCAACGGATGTTCTGCTAATCAGCCGTTGATAAGTGGTAGTTGTACCTACAAGCAGAGGCACGTGGGTTGACAGAGAAAACTGAGATGTGGTAGCCGAATTTCAGGATCAACAGAAAAAGCAGCCGTTCTTCTTTTGTACAAAGTTGCAATAGTCAACAAAGTACTTGAGTGAACAGGAAAAGAAGCAAGTGAAGAACTTATTTTACTATTGTAATTTTATATTGTTTTTCACTTGTACACTTGGTAATATATATGAACCAAGAAGAAGCTAGTAATTAGAGAGATTTTTCCAGAGCTGTTAAGAAATATCTTGAGAGAAAATTCATCTAGTTTGTACTAGGATGCAGCTGTGATCAACATTGTTGAACACAGATTTTCTAATATACCATCTCTGGTGGAACAACAAATCCACCAGAAAAGTTTTTAAGGTCTGTTGTGTTCTTTACATTTGTGCTTGAATATATATCTGTCTGTATTAGCTTAAAGCAATTCACACACTTGTTCTTCTTGAACACACAACTTTATAAACTGCTCAAAACTTGAAAAAGTTTTGAGATTTACATTCAACCCCCCTTCTGTAAATCTCATTATTAGTCTTCTAGGAATAACACTCATCCACCATAACCATAGCATATTTCTTCTTTGCAATAGACATGACATTGAATGGACCAAATAAATCAACATGTAGTAGGCGATAAGGCTCAAGAATTGAAGATTCAGTTTTGCTCTTGAATGAAGATTTTCTTTTTTTTGCCTTTTGACATGAATCACAAAGGCCATCAGGAGCAAATACTGATTTTGGCAGTCCTCTCACAAGATCTTTCTTTACTAGCTCATTTATGTTGTTGAAATTTAAATGAGAGAGTCTATTGTGCCAATTCCAACTTTCTTCAATTGATGCTCTATTTAATAGACAGATTGCAGAGCCATCAGAGTTTGTTGAAAGTCTGGCTTCATAAATATTACCATGCATGTAACCTTTTAGAACTACTTTGCATGTAGAATTACTTACAACTTCACAGTGTTCTTCAAAGAAATCCACATAATAAGCTCTGTCACATATTTGACTCACACTTAGCATATTATGTTTAAGTCCTGAGACAAGAGCTACTAATTCAATGATGACATTCCCAAGATTAATATTGCCATATCCCAGAGTTTTTCCCATGTTTACATCTCCATAAGAAACTCCTGGGCCAGCTTTCTCCATAAAGTCTGATAGCAGGGCTTTATTTCCAGTCATATGTCCTGAACATCCACTGTCCAGAACTAGGATGTTTTTCCTGTTGCCCTGCAATCACAAAGACCACTATTGGTTAGTTTTAAGGACCCAGACTTGCTTGGATCCTTTGGCCTTTTTAAGTTTGTTAGCATTTGTAGCGGATTTAATTTCAGAGTTTATGCTAACATGCTGTTTATCAAACTTTATATCAGACTTTGCATCAGACTTTACACTAGAAGGAATAATATTAACTTTCTTCAAATAAGGTTTTATTTGATAATAATCATAGTACAAACTATGATATTCCTTACAAGTTATGGTTTAAACCTAATAGACTGACTCTTAACTCCTGATTTGGGAGGTAAAGAGTTTATATCTTTATTTTTCCTACAAAAAGAAGCAAGATGGTTAGAGTTTCCACAGTTGTAACATTTCTTTCTAGAAGCATTAGGAACAGGCATATAATTACTGCTTTTATTCACACCTTCCTTTCCATTCCTATTTTTCCTAGCTTCATTTACCATGTTCACATTTCTAATCTCTTTCAGCTTATGCTTAAGCTGCTTCTTTGTCATTAAGCATATGTTTACTTCAGTTGGTTTATCCTGTTTTAATTTGTCAGAAGTTGACTTTTCTTTGACTTATGTCCTAGATTTTTTCATCTTTTCAGAATCAGAATTTACAGTTTTTGCTATAAACTTAACAGGATTTACCTTTGGCTTAGCAGTCTGTTTAACAACAATTGGCTCAATTTGCATAGTTCCTTTCTCACTTTTATCATCTCCATAACTTAAGCCCTCTTTCCAGTTTCCACTACTTAGTAAATTCTGAGTTGTTCTTCCAGAGTTAGTCCAAGTTCTGATAATCTCTCTTTCCTTTTCTACGTCAGCTTTTAGAGATTCATTCAATTTTAACACTTCATCTCTAACATACAAAGCATCATCTCTTTCTTTCTTAGTTTGATGAAGAAAAACTAACTCCTTTTCTAAATAGTCATTTCTATTTTTAAAAGCAAGATTTTCAGATGTTAATCTTTCACATGTTAAAGTCTGATCTCTATAACTAATGAACATGGTTTTAAGATATAATCTCAACTCAGTAATATCATCAGTATGAAAAGCATATGTTGTTTGAGGTACCTTCAATTCAGCAGTTTCAGTACTGCTATTAGCATTTTCGATCAAGGCATAGTTCACCTCATTTTCAGAATCTGAAGTGTCTGTCCAGCTTTTCTTCTTTATGATAAGTGCCTTGCCTTTGTCACTTTTTCCTTTCTTGCAGTTAGGAGATATGTGGCCTCTTTCACCACAATTGTAGCATTTAATATTCGAGTTGTCTCCTCTGTCAGACTTTCCTCATTTGCCTTCAAACTTTCTGAATCCTTTCTTATCAGAACTTCCACCTTTCCTGGAAAACTTCTTGCCCTTTCTGAATTTCCTGTAGGCTATCTTTGTGATACCCTTCATCATAAGAGCACACAGTTGCATCATCTCTTCATCAATATCCATTTCAGGTAAACTTTCAGTTTCTGAATGACCATCATCATAATATGATGACTCTGAATCAGACTTTATGATGAGAGCCTTTCATTTGCCCCTCTTTGAGGCAACCACTTTAGGAGATTCCTCCTTAGCTTTAAGAGCAACTGTCCTTGACTTTCTTCCATGCCTCTTGCTCCTTTGATCCATCTCAAGTTCATAAGTCTTGAGCATACCATAAATTTCATCAAAAGTAGTTTCAGTAAGGTCATAGTTGTCTCTTATGGTAGTAGAATTCAAATCCCAATTTTCAGGAAGAGCTAAAAGGAATTTTAGATTTGAATCTTTAAGATCATATTCCTTGTCCACCAGTGACAGATCATTCAAGAGTTTGACAAAACTGTCATATAAGTCAGTTAATGACTCATCAGCTTTTGAGTCAAAGTGCTCATACTCTTGAGTGAGTATAGTCCTCCTGTTCTTTTTGATTGCATCAGTTCCCTGGCATCTTGTCTCCAAAGTATTCCATATCTTTTTTACAGTCTTTCATCCAATTACCCTATTTGACATGACATTATCAATGGCACTATACAGCAAATGCCTTACCCTTGCATCATTGGCAATAAATGAGATGTCTTCAGCTACGTAATCATCTTTCTCCTTTGGTATGGACTTTGCTGGTTGATCAGCAACTGCAACAGAGAGCTTGGTAGGCTTATATGGTCCTTCATTAATCCTATCAAGGTATTCTTGATCTGTAGCTTCCAGAAACATAGTCATCTTCACTTTTCATATGGGATACTCAGAAAGTCTCAGTATGGGAACCCTAATAGTCTCATATCGACCGTGGGTTTGAGTGATTTGAGTTTCTTGAGTTTTGGTGGGCTTAGTTGGGGTTTGTGTTTCTTCAGACATGATTGTTTGGATCTTTACTGTATGTGTGTTAACAGAAAGGCTCTGATACCACTTGTTAGGTCACACAACACTGTAGAAGGGGGTTGAATACAGTGTTTATACAATCAAATCGATTTGAACACAAGTATGTAACAAAGATCAAGTATATCCATTAAACTCTATTATAATATAAATTGTTGTTCTTTCTCAGTGATGAACAAATATCACTAAGAGCTTCTAGATTACAATGAATAATGTTTCTCGATAATGATAACACATATAGTGTAAACCCTAAGCAGTGTTTATATAGTACACAGTTACAAGATATATTCTAATTGATATGGAATATAATTCTGTCTCCTAATATATATCAATCAGATATCTTCTACAAGTCTTCTAGTCCTCTAACACTTTCCATGCTTATCTTCTATTGTTTTAGTCCAAATCTTCTCTCATGTAAATCAGCCGCATTCCTTATCTGAAAGTCTTCCCGCACTTAAGTACTGATATTGTTAGGTCCAAATTATCGTAGAAGGGGGGGTTGAATACGATAATCACTAAATTAAAAATTCTTTCAAATCTTTAGCGGATAAAATATTTAGTGCTCGGTTAGTGTTTCATGTTCTTGAGAGGAATAGTGTTTGGAACGATAGAACCGAGGAACACAAAATATTTGGGGAAATATATATTCGTATATAAATCCTCGAGGATGTTGCTACACTCCGGTAAAAAAATTAACCGGCTACAATCTAAGAATAATAAAGTTCCTAGCTACTACAAAGATTTACAAATCAAATCTTATACAATAATCTAGCTTTTGTTTGTACTAGGATTTAATTACCGTGTAACGATTATAATGCCCCTAAGAATATACAAGAATTAAATCGCGCATTATAACGTTACTCCGGTGAGAAGTTAAACGGATATTCAAGTAGCTTGAACTCCTCTGTAAATATCCGTTTCTTGTTTTATCAGCTCTCTTTTTGTTGGAGAAGAAGATAAACAGTACTGATTCAGATCTGCTGCAAAGTGTAGACTTTATACACAATAAATTGTGTGGCTGGGAATGAGGGGCTCTGTGGCGACAAGTCCTTTCTGTGGCGACAGGACCTCTGTGGCGACAAGGGAATCCAGGAGAGAGAGGAGCTTTGTTGTGTGGCGACAATGTACTAATACTAGTACAAACATCAAGAGTTTAAATAAACTAACTCCCATGTGGCGACCACAGGGGCTACCAGTATACATTTATATACTAAACCAAATCAAAGGCAGACAAACAAAACCACATGTACACGTTTGTGACTTTTTTTCTTTTATTTTGATTTTCTTCTTCTTTTTTACTTTTTCCTTTTTTGTTTTGTTTTCTTTTTCTTTTTCTTTTTCTTTTTCATTTCTTTTTCATTTCTTTTTTTTGTTTATTTTCTTTTTAAGTTTAAATTGTAATTAAATTAATTTATAAAATAAACTTAAATATAACTTATATAAATAAACTAATTTAGATTTATAAAATAAACTTATTTAAAGTTTATAAGGTAAATCATTTTAAGTTTATTAAATAAATTATATTAAAGTCCATTAAATAATTTATTTAATTTAACAATTTAAACTTTGAGCTTCGCCAGTCCCCTGAGTTGTTTAGCTGTATACCCCGCGCACCTCTTCTCGTACTTTAACATATAAACGTTCAATCCAAGTACGTTCCTCAACTTAACAATCCTTCTATTAATAATACTCAGATTCCTTTCACGAGCTGTTGACGCCTAGTGCAACTGGTCTGGTTCACAGACGACTAACCCTGATTCAGGTCTTCGTATTATAACCTTGATTACATTGTTAAGCTTGCCTCAACTTTATTGCTTCAAACACTGACTGTCAACAAACAACTGTACTTTCACTGGAATCCTTTCTGGTACTTTAGACAACGTCTTCATTAACCTCTGTCTATACCCTGTCTTCAATTCTTCAGATTTCTATGCTTCGAACACTGTCTATCTTCAATCAATGCCAATACACTGAAATCTTCTGGTAGCACTTGTATACTGAATCTTCAACATTTCTGAAACCCTGAAAGTCTTTAACCTTTGTTCTTCACTGAGGCATGATCATATTAATGAACTTCTTTCAGTGACCTGTAGACAGACTTCAGGCTTTCTTCTAATCTTCTGATTCTTTGTATTTGCCTTGTCTTCATTCTTCCTGATTTCTTGTGTAGACGTAGTATTATTAACCTGTCTTGTTCTAGTGTTGTTATTGTGTTGAGTTATCACGTAACTGTTCATACAGCTATGTAGTCTCACCAACATTCTCCTCCTATTTGATTGTTAAACTTAACAAACAAATTAAATAGAAAGGATAACTTAACTAACAACTAGAAAAAGTAATGTACGAGGACTTGTAAATAATGCTACTGGTTTTCTGGATCAAATACCGCATTTCCAGATTTCTTGAGTAACTGAAATGAAAGATGCTTGTTCCTCTAGCATTGAACTGATCTTCAAGTAGTTTCATCTTCATTTCCTTGGTTCTTCAAATCTTTGCCAGATAATACTTCTCAGTCTTGAAGTAATCATCAGCAGCTTCTTTTGTACAACCACATTTCCTGTTGAGAAGCGCATATCTTTCTTTCTTCTCCCCCTATGAGAATCAACTACTTAAAGGAGATCACCTTCATCTACCACATCTCTCATACAATAGGATCCGCAGATAAGAACTAATGGTATTCCCTTTTTGGAAAATAGCTTCTCCCCTTATGAAGAATAGTGATGAACCAAACCACTTCTTCTGATTACCAGGAAATCACCTTGTGCTTACCACCTCTCCCGTATAATAGGATCTGTAGTTACAAACAACAATGGTGTGGTGTAGTGTACATGTGCTTTACCTTTTTCCTCCTTCCTGCTATTTCTCCCCCTTAGTTGAGGAATCCTCCAAACTATTATATAAGCTTTTATCTCCCCCTTAAAGAAGGAATGTATGCTGTTGTCTGAGGGAGTTCTCATATGTTACTTGGTTGGAAAAGAAATAACAAGTCATAGTCTGATCAACCATGTCCCTTTAAATACTGCAAGTATGACTTCACTGTTTATCATCCTGTTAACCAATCTTCCCAACTCCTTATACCTCCCAAATGTGAGATCACCAAGTGTTACCAATTGTGAGCTCCCAAAGGTCCCGAAGTATTCTAATCTAATATGTAAATGTTAGGTCCCTAAGAGTTAGGTTCCAATCATAAACAGATTCGAGACCCGAACTATCAAGAACCATGTTTAGGGATATGGAATGGGATATGGTTTTTATCTTTCTTCCTCACTGTGAGTGTGTGATTCTGTTTCGTGTACCTCACATGTGTTTCACTCTTCTCTCCACTCGTGTTTACACTCATTCTCATAAGTGTATCACTCCTCTCATAGCTCCAAAATCCAGCTGTACCTGCAAGGAAAATCACCTTAGCCGTCCTTAAGGAGGTCACAGATGGTGCAATGGGAGTTCGCAAATCCCCATCCTTGTTAGACTCGTCAGATGAATCTGAGTCATAATCTACAAGTTGTTAGTTTCCCTTTTAGGGTTCCAGATTTGAACTCTGGGAAGGTAAACAGTGATTCAAAGAATTTAGCATAAAGATCAAAGTTCCCTTCTAATGTTTGTGAAGATATTTCCTTGTGACTCATCAGGTAATATCTGAATCATTGTCGACAAGTTGCCGATCTACACCTATGTCAGATCCACTATCCGCAAATGCATCCAGGTTTATTAGTCCTGGGGAGGTAGACACTGACCACTGACATATGGCTATTAGATCAGTATCCTCTCCTAACACCTGTAAAGGCAATTGGTCCATTAAAGAACCTTGAACAATCGAATCTGACCTTAAAATGGTCAAAACTCTTATTTTCGTCAACTCATCCTTTGTGTGTGTAACCTTTCCTTGTGCATCAAGAATTGTTTATATTTGAGGTGGTGACACTACATCGGATACCCTGGCCGATAGGCGAATTTCAATAGACGCACCCTGTTGAGAGGATGAATCTAATTACTGTTTTTGTGCCTTTTCAGCCATTACATCTTTTTGAGAAGATGTATGGGGGCTAGCAGTTGTCTCGGTTTAAATACTACTCATCTTTGTAGGAGACAGAGCTGCTTGGTTGACTTCAGAACCTTCCTTATGTGGTGCACTAAGGCACTTTCTCCCTCACGCTCATTCATACTTAATTTTAGTGGTAAGAGAGTGTTGATTGGTTCTGTTTCTGTGTTTGTCTTTACAGTCTGGGATAGAAGTTGTGGGTTTTCAACCTCATCACTATCAAATGAAATAAGGCCATTGGAGGTTGAACCTATTTCACAGAACATATGGCAATATAGAGATAAAATGCACTTAAGATCTATAATGAATGAAAATTATGCATTTAATCTTTGAGAGAAATGATGTACAATAGTGATTTCAAAAAGATTTTAATGAAATAAGCAATCACCACGGTAGAAAGAAGTTTGATTTTTCTCTTAAAACTGTTCGAGTACACAAGTCTATTTTTATGCCTAAAAAGATAAGTGATTTGATAAGACACAGACTGATAACCTAACAGTATTAAGAAGAGAAAGAAAGAATTTGTCTTTTAATATGAATGAGTTTTTGTAAAAGCATTGATCACTTAGGGTAAAGTCTAAGCAATTCTCATTCATGTCAAAAGCTCCATAATCTATCTTTATAAGATTATAATCAACAAAATTGTTTATAGATAAATAACCTCAATAAGACTGACTATGCTGCTGATTTCAAATTTTAGTGAATCTATCAGATATAGCAACTAATATAAATTCACTAGAACTTAAGATCTCACAATTATCTGCAACAAAATATTAACAATATATCATTATCTGATACTTGTCAAGTATTTTAGATACTAATAATTATGTTGCATCTTATTTTAAATATTAAAATAATATATCAATGAATTAAATACCAATTATCTATCAAAAAGATATCAGCATTCAATTTCATATATCATACAATTGTTAACTCCTAACAACTGTAATATCTGAAACAATATTGGTTCGATAAATAAAGCAATATTAACCAACATTGACTTGTTTGCAATCTTAGAAAAATATTCTAAGTTCCGTATACTTTGATCCATTGAGTATTGCATCTATTATCAAAGTGTTTAGGAATTTGCAAATAAGTATAAAAATTATTCTAGGTGAACAACATATGGTTACTTCTAATAAAGCAAAATCTTCATTTTAACCATAATTGTACTTAAGAAAAATTTCCACACTTTCTATATTAGTATAAGTGACTGAAGATAAGCATTGATTACTTAGAGGAGTTCTAAGTAATGTCACAAATACTAATACTTCACAATTAGTTCATAGTTAAACTCTTAACTAAATATCATTAACTGATATAAGTCAAAAAATTACACACAACTAATCATGCTACAATCATGTTCTGATTTCAGAGAATTCTTGAAATATAAGCATTGCTAAATTCACTAAAACCAAAATCTCATAATTAACTTATAACACATAAGTTACAATCAATATACTAGATATCAATTGTTGACAAATTTAGTTATAATCAATCATGCTACTTATTTATTTTAAGTTAGTTTGAATTATGAAGCAAATAAAATCATTGAATTGCTTCAATTTCCATAATCTAAACTACCCAAAATAAACACTAAATAAATAAATACTAAATATCTATGAGTTAGATACTAGCACTTAGATATTTTCATAATTATCCTTGAATAATCAGCAATATGATATATGACTTATCTTCATTGTAATCACTCTTTGGATAATTAGTAATTTTAGAAATACTTTCTAAGAATATAAAATATTGAGAGTTTTATACACATAACTTAGAAAATACTTCAACTTTCAATATCAGTGATTGTAGAAATAAGCATTGATTACTTAAAATAAAAATTCTAAATAATATCACTAATACTAAAAGTACCACAATTATTCGTACATGATGTAAACAACTATGTTGCATATTATTTTAACATAATTCAAATTATGAGACTGATATGGAATGGAATTGTCTACAGTCATAATTTAAATTAATTAAAATAATATTCAAACTTAATGTTATAATACTTAACTGCCATAAATGTATATGACATTGTAATCATGATAATCAAGATAATAGCACTAAGTACGAGGTACTGGATTACTGATAAATTCACAAGTCCTTTAAATATTGAAGATTTAATACTTGTGAACTTATATTAAGAATTCCTTATAGATGGGATTTCCAACTAATATGCAATGAATGATATCCCCACTTACAAACCAGTCTTGAAAATTAACTTTAACAAGTGATTTAATAAATGTTTCTGTCAGTAATTCTTTGACTAAAGACATGCTCTCGAATTAAATGATACCTGGTGTGAAGGTGCCTTGTCATAGAGTATTCCACAGTGTTGTTGGATTTGAGATTGTTTCCTATCATAACAAGAAATCAATCTTCTTCCACGAAGTTGACAGCTTCCTGAGATGCTTCTCCTGTCACTTAAGTTGACAGCTTCAGAGATGCTTCTCTTATCTTTCTTACAACCTGCATAATCTGTATCTATATAGCCAAACATGTTAAGCATTATATCTTTAGGGTACTTTACTCCAAGAGTTGGTAGCCCCTTAAGATATTTAATAATCTTGTTAATAGCTATAAGATTGGATTCTCTAGGATCCACTTGGAACCTTGCACATTGGTATCTTGAGACCATTACATATTGTCTATTAGCATTTGAGTAAAGAGTTAGCTCATCATACCTCTATAGCTTGTCATTATACCTGAGTTGCACTGATCAAGCTTTAGTGGTTTCTGTTGGTAAGTGGTCTTGGCATGTTCAGAATCTTCCAAAATTTTACATCTTCAGAAGATTCTTATACTCACTTGTATTACCATCATCCTTTTGGTTTACTTGTGCTCCTAAAAGAATTGTTCTTTTGGCTTGCTTGAGCTCCTAAAAGAATTATCCTAATGGATTGCTTGAAGTAATTCCAAAAAGAATTGTAACATTTCCAACATGCTCCTCCATACCTATTCTGCAATTACTTAGCAAATAATCTTGCATAAGTTTTTGATAGTAGACGAACATATAACATTATCATTATATCAGAGCACATATATAACATTATGTTTGTGCCTAGTGATAAGAGAGTTATTAATATGACGACTCTACTAGTTCATATTAGACTGTAACTTCAGTTAGAGTGCCATACCATGTCCTTGACGATTGCTTGAGTAGTATACTAGTTCATACCAACCTGAAGTGAGATTGTGAAGAAGAGATATGCATAGTCCAATAAATCTGCAACTGCAAAGTCCATGAACTGTGGTGCATTGACTTCCTCTTTTGACTCACCAACCAGGAGTGCACTTGTACACATCTACTAGAGTCCAATTCCAAGTGTAATGTGTATCAGGTGCCTGATATGTCATAATATCCTCAAGTCTCGTCACTGGTGCTATCTGTTAGATACTGCTTTTTGATAATAACCTAGCATCCAGTTTGGCCTTGTCCCTCGTAACAATGCCATTGTCATCCAGTTTGACTTCTGGTTATCCTTGTACAAATTACAATATTGTCATTTGGTTTGGATACCAGCTTCCCTACAATTTGCTTGCTGACTGATTGAGTTCATCTTGCTTTGCAATCAGCCAATCAATCTGGATCTATCAGAGCTTCTGTAACTTTCTTAATTTCTTCTTCAAATAGAAAACTAAAGAAATAATCATTCACACTCAGTAGCCCTACTAATCATAACTCCACCATCTAGATCACTTAAGAACTAGACTCTGGGAATAATATATATATCTAACCCTTTGTCTCAGCAGATATGTTCTTGTAGTGTCCTCTGATTGTTCAATGTGGTGTTGTGTCTGACTAGTTGATCCTTCTATTGCTCCCTCTAAGCTGTTGCTGGGATTTCTTGAAAATCCTTACCCTTGTTGACTGGCTTCATTGAAATAATGAGTTGTGTTATACACTGCCATGTTAGATATATTTGATAATGTCATGGCTAATATGTTTTATGTTTAGATTTCAGATCTTATTTGAACAGAACAAATCAGTACTTAACTGATCAGTACTTATACTGGAAGTCAGAACTTAAGGGATATCAGTACTTATGTTATCAGGAGATAGATATCAGAACTTAAGTGCTGAAGGACGATCAGATAAGGACAGTAGCTGATTAAAGTTAAGAAGATCAAGATAAACATAAGAAGAGATATGCATGAAGAAGGAATTCCGTGAAGAATGGAATACTTGGAATAGAAGATATCTGATTGATATATTTTAGGAAGCAGAATTATATTCCATATCAATTAGCGATTATCTTGTAACTGTGTAGTATATAAACACAGACATAGGGTTTACACTATAAGTGTTATCATTATCGAGAATATTATTTATTATAACCTTAGCAGCTCTCGTGATATTTTGTTCATCACTGAGAGATAACAGTTCCAGATTGTAACAGAGTTTATTGTTTAAATAAAGTTTGTTTTCTGTTACATAAGTTCTTGAAGTTTGATTTGATTGTAATAAACACTGTATTCACCCCCTCTACAGTGAAAGTGTGACCTAACAAGTGGTATCAGAGCCATCTGTTAACACACATACAGTTAAAGATCCAAACACAATCATGTCTGACACAGAAACTCCAACTAAGCCTACCAAAACTGAGGAATCATCAAAGACATCAACTCAGAGTCGATATGAGACTATCAGAGTTCCCATATTGAGACCATCTGAATATCCCATATGGAAGGTAAGGATGACCATGTTTCTGGAAGCAACAGATCCAGAATACCTTGATAGAATCAAGGAAGGGCCTCACAAACCTACCAAGCTCGCTGTTGTAGTTGCAGATGAAGCAGCAATGACCGTACCAAAGGAAAAGAATGATTACACTGCTGAAGATATAGCATCTATTGCTAAGGATGCAAAGGTACGTCACTTATTGCATAGTGCCATTGATAATGTAATGTCAAACAGGGTAATCAACTGCAAGACTGCTAAGGAGATATGGGATGCACTGGAGACAAGGTGTCAAGGAACTGAAACAGTTAAGAAGAACAGGAAGACAATACTCACTCAAGAGTATGAACACTTTGACTCTAGGACTAATGAGTCATTGACTGATGTATATGATAGATTTGTCAAACTCTTGAATGACTTGTCATTAGTAAATAAGGAGTATGATCTTGAAGATACAAACCTCAAATTCCTGTTAGCTCTTCCTGAATGTTGGGATTTGAAGGCAACAACAATAAGAGACAACTACAATCTTGATGAAACAACTCTTGATGAAATCTATGGAATGCTCAAGACTCATGAACTTGAGATGGAACAAAGAAGCAAGAGGAAAGGAGGAAAGTCAAGGACAGTTGCTCTCAAGGTTGAAGAGGAATCCCCCAAACCACCTTCCTCAAAGAAAGATAAGGGTAAAGCTCTTATCATAAAATCTGATACTGAGTCATCAAGTTCTGAGAGTGATGATGACTCAGATTCTGAAAGCTTGCCTGAAACTGATGCTGATGAGGAGATGATGAAGCTGTGTGCTCTTATGGTGAAAGGAATCACAAAGATTGCATACAGGAAGTTCAGGAAGGGAAAGAAGTTTTCCAGGAAAGGCATAAGTTCTGATAAGAAGAATTTCAGAAGATCTGAAGGAAGAGGAGGAAAATCTGACAGAGGAGATTACGCTAATGTTAAATGTTATAATTGTGGTGAGAAAGGCCACATATCTCCTGATTGCAAGAAGACCAAGAATGACAAAGGCAAAGCTCTTGTCACAAAGCAGAAAAGCTGGACAGACACCTCAGACTCTGAAAGTGAGGAGAACTATGCATTGATGGCAAATGCTGATAAATCAAGTTCTGAGAGCAGTTCTGAAGCTGCTGAAACAAAGGTACCTCAGACTACTTATGCTTTTCATACTGATGATATTAATGAGTTGAGAAGATATCTTAAAACCATGTTTGTTAGTTATAGAGATCAAACTTTAACATGTGAAAGATTAACTTCTGAAAATCTTGCTTTTAGGAAAAGAAATGATTTCTTAGAAAAAGAGTTAGTCATGTTTCATCAAACTCAGCAGGATAGAGATGATGCTTTTTATGTTAGGGATGAAGTGCTAAAAATGAATGAATCTCTAAAAACTGAGTTAGAAAAGGAGAGAGAGATTATCAGAACTTGGACTAACTATGGCAAAACAACTCAAAATTTGCTAAGCAGTGGAAACTGGAAAGAGGGCTTAGGCTATGGAGAAAATAAAAAAGGAACTGTAGAAATTAAGCCTGTTGATAAGCAAAAGCCGAAGTTAAAACCTGTTAAGTTTGTAACTGAAAAATCCGAAAATGAGAAATCAGAAGTTAAAAAGGAATTAGCTTCTGACAAACTAAAACAGGAAAAGACAGCTGAAGTTAACATAGGCTTAATGACAAAGAAGCAGCTTAAGCATAAGCTGAAAGATGTTAAGAATGCAAACAAGGTAAAATCACCTAGGAAAAACAGGAATGGAAAGGAAGGTGTGAATAAAAGCAATAACTATAAATCTGTTCCTGATGCTCCTAGGAAAGCATGTCATAACTGTGGAAGTTCTAACCATCTGGCTTCTTTTTGCAGGAAGAATAAGAATATTAACTCCTTATCTACAAAGTCAGGAGTTAAGAGTCAGTCTGTTAGATACAAACCACAAAATCCTTGTTTTCATTGTGGTAGTTTATGGCATTCCATTTATACTTGTAAGGAATATCATAGTTTGTACTATGATTATTATCAAATAAAACCTTCTTTAAAGAAAGTTTCTGTTGTTCCTTCTAGTATAAGTTCTGATAAGAAAACTGTTAACATAAAATCTGATGTTAAATCCGCTGCAAATGTTAACAAACCTAAAAAGGCCAAAGGATCCAAGCAAGTCTGGGTCCTTAAAACTAATAATTAGTGGTCTTTTTGATTGCAGGGCAACAGGAAAAATATTTTAGTTCTGGACAGTGGATGTTCAGGACATATGACTGGAAATAAGGCCCTGCTATCAGACTTTGTGGAGAAAGCTGGCCCAAGTGTTTCTTATGGAGATGGCAACATTGGAAAAACTTTGGGATATGGCAATATCAATCTTGGGAATGTCATTATTAAAGATGTAGCTCTGGTCTCAGGACTTAAACACAACTTACTGAGTATAAGTCAAATCTGTGACAGAGGTTATCATGTTGATTTCTTTGCAGAACATTGTGAAATAGTTAGTAAATCTAAAGGAAAAATTGTTCTGAAGGGATTCAGGCGTGGTAACATTTATGAAGCTAAGCTTTCAACAAGTTCTGATGGTTCTGCAATCTGTTTAGTGAGTAGAGCCTCAACTGAAGAAAGCTGGAATTGGCACAAGAAACTCTCTCATTTAAACTTCAACAAGATAAATGAACTGATCAAGAAAGATCTTGTGAGAGGACTGCCAAAATCAGTGTTTGTTCCTGATGGTCTTTGTGACTCATGTCAGAAGGCTAAACAAAGAAAATCTTCGTTCAAGAGCAAGACTGAATCATCAATTCTTGAGCCTTATTATCTACTTCATGTTGATCTATTTGGTCCAGTGAATGTCATGTCTATTGCAAAGAAGAAATATGCGTTGGTCATAGTAGTTGAGTTCACCAGATACACATGGGTGTATTTCTTGCACACAAAAAGTGAAACTGCATCTATCCTGATTGATCATGTCAAACATCTGGATAAATTGATCAAAGATTCTGTGAAAATTTTGAGGAGTGATAATGGCACTGAATTCAAGAATTTGATAATGGAAGAGTTCTGCAAAAATCATGGAATAAAGCAGGAATTTTCTGCTCCTGGAACTCCACAGCAAAATGGAGTTGTTGAAAGGAAGAATAGAACTCTAATTGAAGCTGCACGAACAATGCTTGAAGAAGCAAAGCTTCCAACCTATTTCTGGGCTGAAGCTGTGCAGACTGCTTGTTTTACTCAAAATGCAACACTCATTAACAAGCATGGAAAAACACCATATGAGATGGTGAAGAACAAGAAGCCAAATCTCAAATACTTTCATGTATTTGGATGTAAGTGTTTTGTTCTCAAGACTCATCCTGAACAGCTATCCAAGTTTGATCTAAAAGCTGATGAGGGAATCTTTGTAGGATATCCACTTTCTACAAAAGCCTTCAGAGTCTATAATTTGAGAACAAAAGTGGTCATGGAATCTATCAATGTCTCTTTTGATGACAAGAAGATCACTGGACTTGAAGATTGCATTGATCATGATAAGCTGAGATTTGAAAATGAAGATTCATATTCTGATACCTCAAGTCCTGACAGTCTAAGTCCTGATACTGTAAATTCTGATGGATTAAACTCTGATGTTATTGAAACTGTGGTGACTACGTCAAAGGAAGATGCACCAATGCAGGGGGAGCATACTCAAGATATTATCACATCTCAAGAAGCATCAGAACATACATCTGGCTCTTCAAATTCTGATTCGTCAAGTTCTGATAAGCCAAGTACTGACAGTGCTGAAAATCTAAATACTGAAGGATCCAACTCAGAGAGCATAGTTTCAGGGGGAGCATCAGAAAATGAAACCGAAGACATCATGAATCATGGGGGAGCATCCAGTTCTAGAGAAAATCTTCCATCTGCAAGGAAGTGGACAAAATCACATACACCTGATTTAATAATTGGAAATCCTGAGGCAGGTGTCAGAACTAGAACAGGTACTTCGAATGAATGTCTTTACAATTCTTTTCTCTCTCAGTCTGAGCCAAAGAAAGTGGAAGAAGCTCTTCAAGATGCTGATTGGGTGCAAGCAATGCAGGAAGAGTTGAATGAATTTGAAAGAAACAAAGTCTGGACCTTAGTGCCAAGACCCAAGAATAGATCGGTTGTTGGTACAAAGTGGGTATTCAGAAACAAAACTGACAGTGATGGCATAATTGTAAGGAACAAGGCAAGGCTGGTTGCAAAAGGATATTCTCAACAGGAGGGAATTGACTATGATGAAACATTTGCTCCAGTTGCTAGGTTAGAAGCCATAAGGATATTCATGGCTTATGCTGCTCACAAAAAGTTTACTGTCTTTCAAATGGATGTGAAAAGTGCTTTTCTCAATGGAGAATTGGAAGAGGAAGTATATGTTGAACAACCTCCAGGCTTTGTAGATTCCAAACATCCAGATTATGTCTACAGGCTTGATAAAGCACTTTATGGACTTAAGCAAGCTCCTAGAGCATGGTATGAGACTTTAGCTCAGTTTCTTCTGGAAAGTGGATTCAACAGAGGAACTATTGACAAAACATTGTTCTATCTCAACCATGGCAAGGACTTACTTTTGATCCAGATTTATGTTGATGATATTATTTTTGGGTCTCCAAATGACAAACTTTGCAAAAAGTTTGCCAACCTAATGCAGTCAAGATATCAGATGAGTATGATGGGAGAACTTAGTTATTTTCTGGGCCTTCAAGTCAAGCAGAGTGAAGAAGGAACTTTTATTTGTCAATCTAAGTACACCAGAAACTTGCTGAAAAAATTTGGAATGCAAGACTGTTCAAGTGCATCCACTCCCATGGCCACTGCAACAAAACTGGATAAGGATACTGGTAATTCAGTAGATATTACTGATTACAGAGGTATGATTGGCTCACTTCTCTATCTAACTGCTAGTAGACCAGATATCATGTTTGCTACCTGTCTTTGTGCAAGATTTCAAGCAGATCCAAGAGAACCTCACTTAACAGCTGTAAAAAGAATCTTTAAGTATCTTAAAGGAACAGCTGATCTAGGATTATGGTATCCTAGAGAATCAGATTTTAAATTAATAGGTTACTCAGATGCAGATTTTGCAGGTTGCAAAATTGACAGGAAAAGCACAAGTGGAAGCTGCCAATTTCTTGGAGGCAGGTTGGTTTCTTGGTATAGCAAGAAACAAAAGTCAATTTCCACATCAACTGCAGAAGCAGAGTATATTGCTGCAGGAAGCTGTTGTGCACAGATTCTTTGGATGAAGAATCAGTTACTAGATTATGGGTTAACGTATTTCAAAATCCCTATTTACTGTGATAATCAAAGTGCTATTGCTATGACAGGTAATCCAGTTCAACACTCTATGACAAAGCACATCAGCATCAGGTACCATTTCATCAGGGAACATGTGGATGAAGGTACAGTGGAATTGCATTTTGTTCCCACAGATCAACAAGTAGCAGATATCTTCACAAAACCACTGTGTGAAGCTACCTTTTCAAAATTGGTAAATGAACTTGGAATGATTTCAGGTTCTTTCTCTAAATCTGCTTAAACTTGTTCTATGTTATCAGACTTTATGATCAGTATTTACAGAATTAATCTCTTTGTATATTCTGTGCATTAATTGATAAATGTCTTTAAGTACTGACTGTTGTCTGATATATGTTTCTAAACTCTGATAAGTGATATGTCTGTTTCAGTAACTATTCAATCCTATGAGGATAACTGTGCTAGATACTGACCTACTAGTCTTCAATAAACAAATGATCCCATGAAAGAAGTAATTATTTCTGTGGAAATCTTATGACACAAGCAAATTCTGATAACTGAGCTTAGTTAAGTTTACTTTGTATATCTTATTACTAAGTCACAAATTAGAATAATGCTACTCATCTGTTTAAGTTCTGATTCTAGTAAAACTGCTGAATGTACTAAGTGCTGATAAACCTCACTTATCAAAAGAAGAAGAACAATAATCAAAGAATAATATCAGGTACTCCTTTGAGATCTAGAGTAAAACTGTGAAAGGGACGACCCAAGTGCATTGCTGGTATTAAGTAAATATGCATTTGAAAAGCAAAATATTTTCTTGGTGACTTTTCACACTCTATGATTACTGGAGAAATACTCTGATAATAACATAAATTCTGATAAACAGTCGTGACTCACTTACACTGAGAAGCCTCTGTAAAATAGAATTTCAAAAGATGCATAAAATTAGCACAAAAACAGTAGAGGTGAACTCATGCATGAACTCATTTATCAGTAGGTTTCAGGATAATGGCAGCTCTTTAGCAAAATTTTAATTATGACTTATTTCTAAGATGTACTGAAGTAGATCAGACTTTACTCTTTGTCTGTTATTTAGCTTAATGCACACACACATCACTCCATATGAATGATGAAATTTCTGTGGTGGTCTATGTTATTTTAGATCAACAGTCATTGTGTCACTTTTGCACAAATTCTGAGGACAAGTTCTAGTTACACGTTCTGATGATTAAGTTCTGACGTTCATAACTAAGAACTTGTATGAGTATTTACTAAGATAGATATTCCTTGTTCGAGTTAAGACATTATGTTCTGATGACTGTTAAGTTCTGGTCTAGGTCTAAGTTCTGATTTTTCAGTCTAACCCTTTACTTGACTTATCTGTGAGTAAAATTTGGTAACAGTCTCAGATTAATTTCGAAATGTTGAAGTGGAAGATTAATAGTCTATGGTTAAAACATAATGGCACTCGTCCTTGAACAGTTCACTCTTGTTACATGTGTACATTCCTTTTCCAATGACTGTTATTCTTTTTCAAAGTCTAGGGAGACGAGGTAGAATTAATTCTACCTGTCTGCATTCAATATCTTTGTGTCTCTTGGCATTCTCATGCCTATATATGCAACCACTTCACATTAGTCTTCTCATCACACTTGTATCACAAATTCAGTCTTGTTTTTCATTTACTATCACAAATGGCTGAATTTGGCTGGTTCTACAATTACGGTGATGAGAATGTGCATGTCTTTTTGAATGGAATTTCAACTCCCTACCCTATCACCAACATCCCTCACAATCTCTGGATTCAATTTCCAGAGGTTATCAAACGTGATCTGGTGGCCGTTCGAAGAGACCTTCACCTTCGTCGTATCCGTCAGCAAGAGCGAATCATTCGACTCGCTATCTTGTTTGTCGAAGATAGGAAGAGGAGGATGACTTAATCTCGTCTTCTTCCTGTTCTTCTTCATCCTCAGCTTTGTCAGGCTTCTTAGCTAAGACTAAAGCTGTTGACGTTAGGATTAGAAGCTTAGGGAAAATCTTGTATTGATGTAATTTCTATTTCATATATGTATTGACTTGATATATTAATAAAAACTGTTTTTACTTCAAGATTTTGTCTCTGAGTTATTTTATCTGTGTTGTTAAATCCTGCTTGATATTCTGATGACCATTTAAATTTTGTCTTTATTTAAGTTCTGATTCTTTGTCAGCACTTATTCATCGAAATTATCTCGGTCATTTTTAACATGATTCATTTTCAGAATATTAATATTGCAGTGAAAAACAATTCAATCAGTGCTAACGGTTTCAATTTTGAATTAAACCTGTGTCTCTTGATAACTGAAATGGTTTTTCCTTGAATCAAGGCAACTGGATAAGTAATCATTCCTCAAAGCCTACATCCTCTAAGCCAAAGAGAACAAAGACTGTTCCTCAAACATCTCAGAAGAAGAGGAGGATTACTTTGAGAGATGAATCAGATTCTGAGGATCAGATTCCCTCTTCAGAACCTATGATAGATGAAGCTGAGAAGGCAACTTCTCAGAAGGATTCTGCAATTGGGGGTTCTAGGCTTCTCAAGAGGCTTAGACGTATGACGGTTCCTGCAACTCCCAAGGAATCCAAATCAACAAGGAAGTACAAGAAATAGAGGGCACAGAGGCCAGTTTCAGATGATGAGGAGGAAGCAGCTAAGGAAGGGGATCAGGAATCTCTGATCTCACAAGACAAGGAATTTGATCCAGTCACTTCTTCTCCATCAACTCCATCTCAGGAACCTGTATCTGACAAGGCTAATTCACCTTCTATATCTCTTGTTGATCCAGGCACAAGTGCTGAAATTGATATTCAGAACTTGGTTGTGCCTGAAATACTTTTCTTAGAAGCTCCAACAGCAAATAATCCTTCCACAACACCTGTTACTGATGCTGTTCAAACTCCTGAGTTATCACTAACACCTTCTCTGCATCAAGATGATGATCAGATTTTAGGTGAGCATCAGGATATGGCTGTTGATCAGAACTTAGTATCAGATCAGCAATTAGAGGATGTTGAAGCCTCCATTGCTACTCATACAGTTGTCTTATCAGAAGATACTGATTCTTTAAGTTCTGATGCTGCAAATGTTGGAGATACTGGTGAAGCTGCTACAACTGTAGATGCTGATGAAGCAGGTCCTTCAGGACATACTCCTCCACTGACTCTTCCTAAGTCTGAACTGCTAAAGGAGTTTGTTATCAGGGATGCACCAGTACCTTGGAGTGAAACTCCTGCAGGTCAGGAGTGGACTAAGGAATGGAACTCAGTTTCATGTGTTCCAAATGCTTTACATCTTGCTGAGCACTTGACTAAAGCTGATGAAATGTTACATTCTGATGATTTTAAAATCCAGCTTAGAGTCACTGCATTGAGTACTAAACATCTACAAGGTCTTCATTCCAACACTCATGCAGAGCTACACAAGATTCAGGAGAACTTTATTAAACAGGAACAAGTTTGGAAACTTGATAAGAAAAAGTTCTTCCAACCTACCATTGACAGGGTTGCTTATATTGAGAAAACTCAAGAGAAGCAACAAGCTCAGATTGATCAAATTCTGACAAATCAAGCTTCTCAGCAATTGCAACTTACTGAAATCCAGACCTCAGTGGAACTACTTATCTCTCTTTTATTACCTGCTGATGCCAAAAAGGGGGAGAAGGTAATTAAGTCCAAATGCAAAACCAACAAGTCACTGCAAGGAAAGGATGATGGAAAAGATGACCAAGGAAACTCTGGAATGGGTGGTGGTTCATAGTCAAGGTAGAAGGTTTACATCAAGACAAGCTAGTCACAGAACAAGTTCTGATACTGGGAAAAGAATAAGTTCTGCTGCTGGTAAAAGGATAAGTTCTGATGAACTTCTAGATCTTGATGAGGAAATGTCAAGACAGTTATTTCTTCAAGAAAATCCAGGGATGGACTTGGAAAGTTTAAAGGAAGAAGAAGCCAGACTTAAATCAGAGAAAGTCACATCTAAATCTGAAGCTTCTGGTAAAAAGTTACTTCCAAAACCTAAAGGCATTGTGATCAAAGAAAGGATACATACTGAAGAAACTTTGGCTAGATCACAACCACAGATAGATCCAAGATCCAAGGGTAAAGAAAAGGTTGGTGAACCTATCAAGCCTTATGTACCTCCTGAGGAAGAAGAAATTACTGATGGAAAAGATAATCTTGCTCTGACTTCAAGAAAAGTTCTTAAAACAACCTCTGACATGGCTCAAGTTGTTCAGAGTCAAGAAATTGTAAGTTCTGATATTCAGAAGAAGCAAGTAACCTCTGACAGTGCTCAAGTTAACTTGATATCAGAAAATAAATCTAAAACACTCCTACCAGGATTCACTAAAGCAAAACAGACTCAATCTTTGAAGACTACTTCAAGTGGTTTTGAAGCAAGAGTAGTTACTGGAAAGGAAGCTAGAGATAAAACTGGATTGGGAAGTGCTGATGAAAGAAGAGTACACAACACTACCGATGATCCAACTTCCTTGAGTGAACCAGGTATTGGAGCAACTCCTGAGAGATTGAATCAACTAGAATCTGTACAGATGGTTTACCATACCTTCTTGAAAGAATACATCATGTTGTATTTCATGACAGATGGTAGGGTTTATCATATAAGACAAAATGCCATTCCATTGAAGTATTTTGAAGAATTGGAGCATGTATTATTCTTACTTCAAGTGGATGACAGAATAACAGAGACTGCTGCAAACTACTTAAAGGAACAGATTCAGAGACAGAAAAGACTTTATTCTGTTAAGTCTGACAGCAGATATGTTCCAAAGTACAGAAATCACAATGGTGATATTGTTGATATGAAGCCTAATACTGCACAGATCAGAACATATCTTGGTATTAAGGGGCTTGAATTCAATCTAGAGTCTAACAAAGCTTATGTCATAAGACTAGATCGGGAGTTGAGAAAAGCAAAGATTAATGATCTCAGAGCTGCAATATTTCAAACTGGTGAAGATACTGCAGAGCTTAAAGATGTCAAACGGAGAATGATTGATGAACTCGGATATGCTGAGAAATGTTTGTTGAAGAATTATCTCAGAACAACTCCTGACATCAGAGAGATCAGAAAATGATGAAGACAAGTCGAAGATCTACAACTGCTTAAATTCTGATATTTATACAGATTGAAGTTGTTATCAGAAGTTGAATTGGTAAAAACTTTAAGGACTGTAAGTTGTAGTTATCTTGTCTATTTCTCATGCATTTGTACTTAATGTTTTTGACATCATCAAATATCTGTTAAACTTGTATATTTTGTTAATTTACAAGTTGGGGGAGATTGTTAGATATATTTGATAATGTCATGGCTAATATGTTTTATGTTTAGATTTCAGATCTTATTTGAACAGAACAAATCAGTACTTAACTGATCAGTACTTATACTGGAAGTCAGAACTTAAGGGATATCAGTACTTATGTTATCAGGAGATAGATATCAGAACTTAAGTGCTGAAGGACGATCAGATAAGGACAGTAGCTGATTAAAGTTAAGAAGATCAAGATAAACATAAGAAGAGATATGCATGAAGAAGGAATTCCGTGAAGAATGGAATACTTGGAATAGAAGATATCTGATTGATATATTTTAGGAAGCAGAATTATATTCCATATCAATTAGCGATTATCTTGTAACTGTGTAGTATATAAACACAGACATAGGGTTTACACTATAAGTGTTATCATTATCGAGAATATTATTTATTATAACCCTAGCAGCTCTCGTGATATTTTGTTCATCACTGAGAGATAACAGTTCCAGATTGTAACAGAGTTTATTGTTTAAATAAAGTTTGTTTTCTGTTACATAAGTTCTTGAAGTTTGATTTGATTGTAATAAACACTGTATTCACCCCCTCTACAGTGAAAGTGTGACCTAACATGCCATTCCACTGGTTGGATATGAATCATCAATATCATCAATTTCTCCTTTAACATCTTGGAGCATGGAGTTGTTGAATTGTGCACTTAGACTTTCAATCATCTTCTGTTGATCAACCACAAATGCCCTGTAGGTTGTAGACTCCACTGAGTAGCCACAAAAAATATCCTAACTGTAGAACATTCTCTCCAAACAATTTGAGGTTATCCAGTGTTTACTTCTGTTGGCCATTAACTCATTAGTGATTTTCATGTATACATCCCGATCAAGGCTTGATCTTACTTGTTGCAATCTATTTTGACTGCTCCAGCTTTTTGGTATTTAGAAAGTCTTTATTAGCTTGATATTACCCTTGTAGCTTTAATCAAGTTCTGGTTCTTCCTTTGTACCACTCCATTTTTACACGGAGCTCCCAGTGCTGAATATGTCTCTACAGTTGCTTCCAGTTTGATCTTCTGATATGATCAATCACCATCTGTGATGTCTTGAGAACGCATGAACAACAACTTTGTTTGATAAGAGTAGTCAACCATCATCACTAAGGTATATCTTTGCTTTGTTGTGATGTTGTCTTTGACTACTCTTTCTAACATGCCTCACATTTATCATCTTCTGAATTTCAGATGAGGCAGTCCTCTCACAAACCCCTTTTCACAAAAGAGTTCCTTGAGTTGATGTTCAAGGTGAGAGCTTCCAATGCCATAGCTAAACTTTTGTCAGATGAAGCTTTACAGTAGAAACCATTATCTTCACCTTTCCTGATAGTCTAGCCACGAGCATATCCTTTCCTTACTCTAAGAGAGCAAGCTTCTCAATCTTCCTGCTTCAGATGAGACACTAATCCTTCATTGAATTGACATTTTGTCCTTTGATGCAAAACTGTCTGATAAGAGGATTTATGCCTTGATTCTCAAGCGAGGAAGTTGCTTCAAATTCCATAATGACATTCCTATTCTGCATAGCTTGTTCCTTAATGAAAACCTTTATTGTCATCTCCAAAGATTATTGACGGAATAGGTTTTGTTGATCACATTTGATTGTGAGGCTCTTTCTTTGATCATATGCCTTGAGTATGAATTACCAAGAATATATATGAATCAATTAACCTGTTATGTCCTGCACTCACAAATGGATTAACAGTTCTTGGTACCCAACTTATCAGTTTGGGTCCAGTTGGATTAGAGATCTTATTATAAACAGATATCACAACAGTTGCTACCTTATCATGCTGATTCTTATCCTTGACTGACCATTTTCTCCATTTTAATACCCTTGACATATTGTCTCTAGGCTAGGGGAAAATTGGTTCCAACCTTACATAAGGAGGACTAGCAGTCTTTGCCCTATAGTAATCCTAAACATGTTTTTTCTACAATTAATGCAAGTACTAGGAGATGCATTTATGGCATTAAAATAAGCAAGCATTGTATTAAGAATACATGGTATTCATTCAGAAACATTACACATAAGAATTATGCAAGACAGGCATGATATGGAACAAACATAATTAACAATTAAATCACTAATTCTATCTAGTCCAATCCTGTTGATAAATCTCATCTAGCTATCTCAATCCAATTATAACTAACACATCTTAACAAACAATTCAGAATAAATGAGCAAATCATATTATAATAGGATATATGAGATAAGCATAAACAAAGGTCTTATATGCTGGAAAAACATATACCTCACTAAAGCAATTAATCATGTTCAACAAATATTCAAATAATTATTCAAGATCATCTAATATAACATGCACAAGTTAAACATCAATCCTAGTTACCAGAAAATAATCTAGTGAACTGGTTCAGCATTATCTATGTGTGATGTTATCATGCTTGTGCGAGTGTTAAACATTTAAACACTAAGATCTTATCATGCATTGAATATTGAAAACAAAATATTGCAGTGGTTCAAGAATTTGAAACCTGAGATATGTGAGTTGGATCATCTTCAAGATTGTCATGAGAGCAAGATATTCATGATTCTCGTCATCTGATCCATCCCAACTCTTTCTCGTGCACTATAAGTTTTGACTAGATGCTTCCCTAAGAAAACATTTCACCTTTATCTCAATTCTTCAACTGAATCCCTACTCATCCTTGTTTGTCAAGCTTCTTGTTCTGTTGTAGCAAAACCCCTGATAGTTACTTGACACATATGTCTAACTGTAGCTATCAAATCTTGTATCTGTCCCATTCTCAGTCTTATAATCACCCCTTGAACTGAATCTGTAAGAATCTCTGCTTCTGAATAGATATGTTTGATCCTTGGATATAGCTTATGTACTCCTTGTGAATATGATGCGACTAAACTTCCCTGACAAGTGAAACACCGCCATAACGTCCAGTCCCTCAAGTACTACTACTTGAGCTTCTTTTGATTCAGCTATCAGTAACTCTTACATTCTGTCCTGAGGTTCCAACTTTAATGCATGTAACTGAGATATTTGTTTGTCCCCACTATTCTCTCTGACCTCCACAATTCCTGCCTTTTTGATCTCATTGATTCCCGGATAAATATAGCATTGGTACAAACCACTGTGTGACTATATAATCTGGAATCATAGAGTTGTCTTAAAATCTCCGAGAAAAATTGTACCCGCAGAAATTTCATTCAATTCCTGTGTCTGAAAACCCAGTAGTATCCTATGGAGTAAGCCTTTGAGGATGTTCCACAATTTTCATCTGTAGGTCTTGAAATCAATTCCAATGGAGTAAGAAAACCATTATCTATAATTTCCGTATTCGGGAAATTTCCGTCTGAATAGCACATGGTCTTCGTTTTCTTCAAAAGATTAAAATCCACTTTAAAAGCCCGGAGGAATCCTAAGTTTACCAATACCTGAGTACCCTTAATTTAATATTTAAGAGAAATTTAAATTTCAAGTATTTTAAATTTTCTTAAAAAATAAATTAATCAAAAATAAATAATTATGAAAAATTTAATTTTCAAGAATTTTGAATTTTCTTAAAAATTAAAATAAACCGTAATTTATTATTTAAGAAAAATTTAATTTTAAGAATTTTAAATTTTATGGAAAAATAAATAACTCAGAAAATAATTAATTAAGGGAGAAAAAAAATTGCAAACTCTGTTGTTTTATGGCGATGCCTGCGATGTCGACCTATATATTGTTCGCAACAGAGAAGTTACTATTTTCTGTGGCGACTAGATAAAATAGGGCTGAGGCGATCACAAAACAGGAGATCCCTGTGGCGATTGTTCCGCTATGGCGATTAAGAAAGGAAAACAGTATAGTGTGAAACAAAAGCAACTCGGTTGTTCCTGCGCGTGAACCAAACCTCAGGCTGCCCTTCTCTTTTTAATTTGTTCAATGCCTTTTGCGTGTGTAATGTACCAGCTGTAGCCCCTCAAACAGTTGCCCTTTTTTTTATTTGTGTGTGACTTCCACTTAACTTCCTTGTACTACACTGGAAGTCATGTACATGTTTGAATGGCAGCCAAAGAGACTAATAATTGGCAGCTATTGATTTGAGTTACCGAATTATTACCCCGGCTCCTGAACAAAGAAATTGAGTGAACAAATAATTGGCAGCTAATTACCTAAAATTAATTTAAATTAATAATTTTCATTTATCAAAATTCAAATAATAAATCTATTTAATTCAAATTTATAAAATAAATTTATTTAAATTAAGTTTATAAAATAAACTTATTCTAGTTTAAATAATAAACTCATTTTAATTAAATTTATAAAATAAATTTTCTAAATAAAATTTATAAAATAAATAATGTAAATTCAAATTAATAAAATAAATTTATTTGTGGATCCAGATTTGTGTATCAATCAGTTAGCTCTGATACCAATTGTTAGGTCCCGGATTATCGTAGAAGGGGGGGTTGAATACGATAATCACTAAATTAAAAATTCTTTCGAATCTTTAGCGGATAAATATTTAGTGCTCGGTTAGTGTTTCGTATTCTTGAGAGGAATAGTGTTTCGAACGATAGAAACGAGGAACACAAAATATTCGGGAAAATATATATTCGTATATAAATCCTCGAGAGTGTTGCTACACTCCGGTAAATAAATTAACCGGCTACAATCTAAGAACAATAAAGTTTCTAGCTACTACAAAGATTTACAAATCAAATCCTATACAATAATCTAGCTTTTGTTTGTACTAGGATTTAATTACCGGGTAACGATTATAATGCCTCTAAGAATATACAAGAATTAAATAGGGCATTATAATGTTACTCCGGTGAGAAGTTAAACGGATATTCAAGTAGTTTGAACTCCTCTGTAAATCTCCGCTTCTTGTTTTATCAGCTCTCTTTTTGTTGGAGAAGAAGATAAACAGTATTGATTCAGATCTACTGCAAAGTGTAGACTTTATACACAATAAATTGTGTGGCTGAGAATGAGGGGCTCTGTGGTGACAAGCCCTTTCTGTGGCGACAGGACCTCTGTGGCGACAAGGGAATCCAGGAGAGAGATGAGCTTTGTTGTGTGGCGACAATGTACTAATACTGGTACAACAATCAAGAGTTTAAATAAACTAACTCCCTGTGGTCGCCACAGGGGCTACCAGTATACATTTATATACTAAACCAAATCAAAGGCAGACAAACAAAACCACATGTACACGTTTGTGACTTTTTTTCTTTTATTTTGATTTTCTTCTTCTTTTTTTTCTTTTTCCTTTTTCCTTTTTTTGTTTTGTTTTGTTTTGTTTTTCTTTTTTTTTCTTTTTCTTTTTCTTTTTGTTTTTCTTTTCTTTTTCTTTTCTTTATTTTTTGTTTATTTTCTTTTTAAGTTTAAATTGTAATTAAATTAATTTATAAAATAAACTTAAATATAACTTATATAAATAAACTAATTTAGATTTATAAAATAAATTTATTTAAAGTTTATAAGATAAATCATTTTAAGTTTATTAAATAAATTATATTAAAGTCCATTAAATAATTTATTTAATTTAACAATTTAAACTTTGAGCTTCGCCAGTCCCCTGAGCTGTTTAGCTGTATACCCCGCGCACCTCTTCTCGTACTTTAACATATAAACGTTCAATCCAAGTACGTTCCTCAAATTAACAATCCTTCTATAAATAATACTCAGATTCCTTTCACGAGCTGTTGACGCCTAGTGCAACTGGTCTGGTTCACAGATGACTAAACCTGATTCAGGTCTTCATATTATAACCTTGATTACATTGTTAAGTTTGCCTCAACTTTATTGCTTCGAACACTGACTATCAACAAACAACTGTACTTTCACTGGAATCCTTTCTGGTACTTTAGACAACGTCTTCATTAACCTATGTCTATACCATGTCTTCAATTCTTCAGATTCCTATGCTTTGAACACTGTCTATCTTCGATCAATGCCAATACACTGAAATCTTCTGGTAGCACTTGTATACTGAATCTTCAACATTTCTGAAACCCTGAAAGTCTTTAACCTTTGTTCTTCACTGAGGCATGATCATATTAATGAAATTCTTTCAGTGACATGTAGACAGACTTCAGGCTTTCTTCTAATCTTCTGATTCTTTGTATTTGCCTTGTCTTCATTCTTCCTGATTTCTTGTGTAGACGTAGTATTATTAACCTGTCATGTTCTAGTGTTGTTATTGTGTTGAGTTATCACGTAACTGTTCATACAGCTACGTAGTCTCACCAACAGATATGTATCTTCTGACACCTTAAGTTCTGATATTAAGTTCTGACTTCAGTAAGTTCTGATTTCAGTAAATCCTGATATGTCCTGTTGTTAAGTTCTGAAAACTAAACACAATTCATATTATACATGACATCTCAAATATATCTAACATAACCGAACTCATCGTCACCATGGATTCCAATGAAAGCATGGTAAATAAACCAAGATAAACTAGGTCTGAATAACTGAATAAATATATCAAAAGTACGTTAACAAGAGTATTAGGTTCAAACAATAAAGAAAACAAGCATCCAAGTTTACAACTTAAGCAAAGAATCACAAGTAAAAAACTAGATCTTCTTCTCCTTCGTTGTATTGTGCTATTCGGTCTTCTTCTGCTCTCTCTTTGCTCTCGTATATCAAAAATCTTTTAAGAGTCCTTAAGCATCAGCCTAATTAGAGCAGAAGTCCAGAAAATCAATCTTCTATTAGACTCAGGATTCTGAAAGACTCAAGTGTAGTGCCCTGAGATCCCGCGCAGCCGCCCTGGCTTTCTGCTAAATGAGCGCAGCCGCCCCCAAGTGTAGCGCTGCCGCCCTGAGCTTCTGGAAAAACTGAAATTTTATGTTTTCTTGACTTCACTTGCTGGTTTCTTTCGCGCAATCAAGCGAGGCTTCATCCTAACACACTTTTAGCATAAAAATAATGTAAAATCTATTCTTCTTCCAAACATGCCCTGAAATACAAAATACTACAAAAACACATCAAAAACACAAATAACTTGAGTACAAAACACCAATTCAAGCCTTTACGAAGCAGTGGATATAAATGTCATTTATCAGTTATAATGATAGTGTCTGGGGTGAAGATCCAAATGACAGAAGGTCTGTTGGGGGATATAGTTTTATGCTTGGTAATGTGGCTATTTCTTGGAAATACAAGAAGCAGTCAGTGACTTCAAGAAGCACTGATGAAGCAGAATACAGGGCTCTTGTTGATTCCTCATGTGAAGTAATTTGGTTAAAAGGCTTACTGCAAGATTTGGGGGTGCCTATACATAATGTTATTACTCTTTACTGTGATAACAGGGCAGCTATTGATCTTACTGCTAATCCAATTTATCATGCTCGAACCAAGCATATAGAATTAGATTGTAATTTCATTCGAGAGAAAATTCAAGCAAGCATTGTTGCTATTGTTTGAGTTGGTTCAGAAGCCAATCCAGTTGACACCCTGACAAAGGGTTTGAGTAAGCAATTACATTGATCTTGCTATGGTCAGATGAGCCTTAGATTTGGGCCCAAGCTTCTTTCAGGTGGGAGAAATCATGTAGTAAATAGTGCTGATACAGTTGGTGGTGTTCTGGTGTTACACTAGAAGCTACAGATTATCCACACACAGTCTCAGCGTTGCCGGCTTTGGCTGCATATTTTCATGATCAACGACTCAAAGACATGTTTGTGAAGGGGAGGCTAATGCATTATATAGTTTGACACCTGGTTTAAAGCACAATATTAAAATAGCATACAACCAAACTAACTAATTCTGTTATATTCTAGTTGAGTTGATTTTGTATATAAGACATGAACATTCTATAACTTCATGATTAAGTAAAATAATGCTCGATGTTGCATCTCAAGTAGTTACACTGCAGATCAGTGAACTCTATAGGCCGGCGACTAGTGGAAGCCCGATCCGAAAAAAGCAGCCCAAGCAAAGTTGAGTGCTACGAACAAAAGCCTTAAGGTGGGCAAATTGTGTCAACAAAAGGAACAGACATGCTTAGGTCTCTCGCAACAGAATATGAAGTTGGTTGAGTTATCCTGAGTTATCCTGTTACGATCATCTTTTTAGGAACCGAGGTATATTTAGTTTGTAAACACAAAATTATGATCAGAATATTCCTACATATATGCAAGTTACGTCGAAATCTCCACTTCCGGTAATGTTTGACTTATGATTTTTTTTTTTTATGATTTATATGATGCTAACATTCATTAACCACCGTAATTCAATCTTGAATAAGCCTTCTTGGATGAAAGTCGATTGGCCGATTGTTGAGGGTTAATTAGTCTCCTCGTGAGAGGCCTCAACCTATTTTCCCAGATTTATGAGATTATTGCTATTTATAGAAGAATTGCAAAGGATAATAAGCCTGAATTGTCCCGGATTTTCAAAATTTAGAAATTTACAAAGGAGCACCAGGTGAGTGATACATTAAGAGGAGACGAGGTGCCTGTGCCGATTTTTATTTTTTTTAAGGGGAGCTGTCCAGCAATATTTATCAAGAAAACCAATGTCAATGATGAGAAGCAAAAGAAAGACTTATTAAGGCCGACCTCCAAGTTGGGCTGCTTAGTCATTATCAAGTTGGGCTCAATTTTGGCCTTTCAATTATATTGCCATTCCGTTTCTTAGTTCTTATTTTCCGTACATAAATATCTAAGTTTAACGATTTTTTATTTGTGGGCCTAGTGAATTTTACCAACAAACCTCTCTGCATATTTGAACGGGTGACAGCTATGATAATAATTTTTTAAAAAAATTCAAAATTTGTAGATAGTCATAAAAACATGAGAAACTATAGAAAATGGTAACTTTCTTGTGAAAATATTTGCAAATTTACAGTTAGTAATAAAAAAATGAAATGTAACTGATTTTGGTTGCATTTAACATGTGCAACTTGAAATGGAATTTTTTTTAGTATTATAAATATTTAATTTACTTGAAGTATTATGATTAAATATTTTAAGTTAAAAAACTTATTTTGGTATAAATGGAAGTTTGAGTATGATCCAAGCATTCAAATTCGTGTACACTATACATAAAGCAGTACAACATGCATATGTTATTATATAGTAATCATCCGGGCTTAAGAAAGTTACAAAATCACCCACTAAGTAATCAGTTACTCCCTCCGTCCAAATTTATCTGTTTTATTTGATTTTTTATGGTTAAATTGACTCAACTTTGACCGTAAATAAAAATTCATTCTTTTATTATTTTGAAAAATTGAAATATGCATATAAAAGTATATTAAACATATTTTCTAATGATATAAATTTTATAAGTATTTTTGATATTATACTATGTAAAATTTTCGGTTAAAATTTGATCAATTTAATCGTAAAAAGTCAAACAAGACAGATAAATTGGGACGGAAGAAGTAATATATAAATTAAATATCACATAAGTGGAGTTCCTGGTTAACTTTTTATAGTATCACGTATCCTTTTTAAAAAATATGACTTAACTTTGAAATGCTTTATCAAAGTCCTCTCGAGCAAACTTGCAAGATAATAGAAATGACCTTTGCTTACGAAGTGTATGAAAGTTACGAACTGTGCTGTACTAAAAAATACCTTAAAAAATATTATAAAATATAATATCCTAATAATTTAAAATTGTAAGAAAATAGGAAAATAAATTTTTTGTTGAAAAAATTAAAATAAGCCATGTCTATTAGAGTATTAAAAATAAGGCATGATGATAGTGCTACTGTTTTAAGACATCAATAGAACATTATTGAAACACTTAATTCTTCAAAATGCATCAAACTATAATTTAAAATAACAATTTAAGGCACTATTGTACTTATTCTTACACAAGATTACTCCTAGATTTCCAAAAAAAAATTCCTATTTTTTTTAATTAAGTAATGTGTAAGATGCATGACATGTTTTAATTTATGGACGCGTATATTAATACACGCGCGATCACGTAATATATTTAGAAAAATTGCTATCTAATAATTAATAAATACAATAACTTTTGGAAAAAAAATTAGAGAAAAATTTGGGGAACCTAATATTTCCCGCAACGGAATTAGAATAATGGCAAGTAAATAAATATATAATAATTTTCATTTTTTTAACAGAAGGTCTTATCTTTTTGAAACTTTTTGTCTATAGATACTGATATTCAATGTGTACAAAAAGTAGTTTCCAAACTGGATTTTGCAGCCGCAGGTATGAGTTATACCACCGACACAGCTCATGCAGTTTACCGAATTGGCCTTGCCATGCTTTTTTTTCTTTCTAAAATCTAAAACAGTGCAGGAGTTATTGTAATTGTGACAATGTTCATCTTTTTATATAATTTTTTTATAATCTGATGTCACCTACATGCACTTTAACAAAATAGTAACAGATTTTATAATTCAGAATTAGTGTGAAGATAGATAAAAGCTTACCTTTGTGAAGAAATAACTCATTTTGATAATTCTTTTCTTAAATTCACCGAATCAATCACATATGTGATTCGATCAACTTTTCAATTAGCACTCGCGCGTGTCCTCGAATTGTATTAGTTATATCCCGGGTTTTAAGAAAATGAAAATCCACATTAGTCGATAAAAAATATCTTTTAATAGTTAATCAAATAATTATAATTAATTTTAAATAATTTGATTCAATAAATTTAAAAAAACACATACTATTAGTCCAATATTGATATTTAGGTGACAAGATTTTAGTAAAAAAGTCACATTTCATTAGTTCATACTTAATATTTGGAGTCCTTCGATTGAAAGTATTCTAAAATCATGCACCACGTTTCATTCATTTTAACCGCAAACTTGATTTTTAGTTGAGAACTTATTTCTCTAAACTCGTTTTCGAAACCTCTAAAATAGTGATTTTTCATATCGACCAGGAAAGTGGTAAGTGTGGGAGACGAATGTGAATAATCGACATTATTTCAACTACTTCTTCACTATTTAAGAAAATAAATGAAATTGTTTAATACAAGAATTAATCAACGAATCAAAGGTATATTTAAAAAAAATTAACTTAAAAAATTTGAATCTAATATATTCATTACACTACTTAATTGAACACATAATATCAAAAATAATAACTTAATTGTATACCATTGTAATCTGATTTCTGATTTTACATCAATACCAAACTATCCAGTGATTTATATCTATTTTTTGACAAAAGTAGCCCTTGATTTAATTATCATTCATAAAAATTTGTACGTACTACTTCTCTATATAAAGTTCCTGATCTGTGGTATTCCTAAGGACTCGCGTCAATAATAGTTAGTAACTAATAGTTATATGTAGTACCATATTTCATTAGAGTTCTTGAAATTTATATATGTTCTGTAAGTAGAATATAATTTAATTTATTATAAAATATATTATTTTTTGAATGATATTCTATAAATATCACAATTTTATTGAAAATATTTCAAATTACATAAATTTTACAAATAAAACGTTGCAAAATGTATTATTCTACAAAATATGCTTAGTTTGCAGAATATCATGTTGCAGAACATATGTATTGTACTTATAAATATATGAGATTTGTATGATTTTATTGAAATAATGATATTTGTGAAACATGTTTTGTAAGATAACATATTTTATCCGATAATTCAATTAAAAGGTGAACTCCGTAAAATTTTACTCACCTGTTACTACTAACTATTGTTTGAGTTTTATTCTTTTCTGAAAGTATTATTAGTTTTGCAATTTTGGGTCAATATAATTTGATCGCTTTTAGATCCATCTCATCCTAATTTTGACCTATTTTTGTAAATAGGGTCCATTTGATAACAGTCAGTTAATTGATTAATCAACCTGACTTTTAGAAAATCAGTTAGTATATTATAGGAGTTCATTTTGATGGATCGTGCATGTAGAAAAAAAGTGATAGCATTAATCACAAATTAAAATGAAAATTAGATGATGATCCTCAATTATTCTGTACTTATAATTAATCTATAGAAAGCCGCCTCTTTTTTATCTCTTCTGAAAAATCTAAAACCGCCTTTTTTTATTTCTTCAGAAAAATCCAAACCCTGAATCAATTCGGGGACTATCATATAGTTGAGTGGTGATAGGACCTCTTTTTATTATTATTTTTTCTTTTAATATCATATGCACGGTTATTTTAAATAATTTTTTTTTAATATTTTATTATTTTTTTAATATTTTATTAATTATTTTATTTTAATATTTTAACATAATTAATAGTGAGAATCATCTTTAATTCGATTTTAATCTTATTTTAACCTTAAGTTGTACAAATTATATTATTTTAGCATAAAACACATTATATAGACAAAATCCAAGTAATTATATTCCAATTTTAATATAATTTACCAAAGTTCGGATATATTATATAATTTTTTAGCCCTAATAAAAGTATATATATATAGTTAGTTAGTATAATTATTTTTTTATTTCAATTGTTTTCTTGGATTAACTATATAAATTTACTATAGTTCGGATGACAGTAAATATTATTTTGTGTTTATCCGACCCTATTATACAAATTAACGAATAATGTCCAGGTTCGTTTTAATAAAATATTATTGTCTTTTGTTTCATTTTTATAAAATAATATGGATATTGTAGACATAGAAGAAAACCTTTCATTATATAGGACCTTTATATCTACTAAATTCAAGTAATTATATTTAGTTTATGTTTAATTATATTTTACTTCGATTTGAATATTATTTAATTTTAGCCTGAATGGGTAATATATATTATTTGTTTTAACTCGATATCATTATATCAACCAACGAATTAGTTGTATTTAGTTTTAGCTCGGATAATTACGAATTAGTTGTATTTAGTTTTAGTGAGGATGAGTACTATATATTATTTTAAACCGCGCCAGTAGTATTTATTATTGTGTTGTAGCCCGATACAAGAAATCAACCAACTATATTTAGTATTTTTATTTTTATTTTAACTTGAATCAGTAGTATAATGTTGTTTAAACCTGTATGAATAATGTATATTATTTTCTATTATATCGGGTTGTCATACCTACCAACCTATTATTCTAATTTTAATTTTGTTTTAGATCAGTTGAATGGTATAATTATTCTATTGCATTTATTGATGATAGTTTCAGAAAGGATTCAACGGGGGATTCTGGCTGGTATTGGGGGAGTGATTCAGTCAGCTTCATGTGAAGTTTTGTTGCAATTTGCTAATCCTGCTGCAATTTCAAATGCTTTTGAGGTGGAATGTCATGCTCTAGAAGTCTTGTTAAGGATATTAAAAGATAGTTTTGGAAGCAAAGCCATATACTAGTTCTTTCAGACAATGAATAGTTGGTAAAATAGACTGATGTGGTTGTACTGCAGGAGAGGTTTCAGAGCGGTAAAAAGATAGATATTCAGATGAAGCATGTTAATATAGGATAAAATGCAATAGCAGGTGACCATGCAAAAAGAGACCATGTTTTGAATAAGTTAGAGGTAAACTAAATAAGAAATTTATTTTGAGAGTTCGTAAATAATTATTTAATTTAGTGATTCATTTTGTGGAGAGTACTAAATAAGTAAGTATATAGAATTATAAGTGTAATTACTTGAAATATAAGGTCATCGTGATAGCTTGGGTATATGAAAAAGCTATCAGATTCTTTCTTGGAAGTTAAAAAGAATTCTTTGGAGAGTAGTATTGAGGTTGTAGGGCTTTTATGACAAATACTAGGGTGGATCAATGGGGAGTAATATATATAGTGGGATCATTGCATGTAAATGAATCAGAGCAGCCACTTCAGTTGTAGAATCACTTACATCCGAGAGAGGCTAAGTTTGATCAGGGTTTCTTTAGTTTGTCAAAATACAATGAAGGAAGAAAATGTAAATATTAATGCTAGATGGTCTCCATTAAAAAGGAAGTCAAAAACCTCAAACAATCTTTCTCCAATCTCCATGAAGTGATCCAGAAACAAATTACTCACTCAAATGAGACCAAGGTCCAGCTGGAACAACTTCACCAGAGCAGATATAATCTTACAGTTTTGCTAATGGAAGGGATCAAAGAGGCTGTTGAAGAACACTTTGGTACATCTAGCAGCTCTTATCAGCCTGGATCCACTTCAACAAATCTGCAAATTCAGTCTCTACAGGGTCAAGTCACAGCATTGCAAGACTCCAACTCTTCTCTCACTGCACAAGTTCAGGCTTTGACATCTCTTGTCAAGAGTCAACAAACAGATATCTAAACTCTGGTGGACTCCCATAAGCATCTTCAAATGCAGAATTCTATATCTTTAGGAGCCATCATGTGCAAACTCAATATACCACTACCTTCTTTACCTGAACAAGTCAGGCCTGAAATTCCTGCTCCCTTCTAATGCATGTCAACAATATTAAGGGGGAGATAGAGGCTAGGTTGACACGATCTACGTCATCTCAACAGCTAGTCCAGGGGGTTGTAACGAAATCTAAAGAAGTTGATCTTGACATGGAGAGACTTATTAGATCTGCTGAAGGACCTAGTCGGAGCAGAGAGTTTGAAGAACTACTTAAAGCCCTAAAAGCTTCTCTCAACAACAATCACTTCACATATAAAAATGCCCTGGACAAAACAATCAATTTCATAAGAGTGATCAAGGTCAATAAGGATAACTTTCTGGAAGAGAGGATAGTGGTTAATGCAAATGACTTAGGGACAGACAAATGTATGCATGTGTCCCTCAATTTCCTTGTCTCAAGGAGGGCATCTGAGTTAGATATATTTATTAGCAAAGTTAGAACTATAACTCGTGAAGATACCAGGCTACTAACTGCACTGAGAGATGCTCATGTAGCTGCCTTCCCTAAAGCATATCTACAGCCAAGCAAGGGTATAGCATACATCTGTCCAACCACCAAATAATTCAGACATTTCAATATCCCCAAACAATGTGTCATGAGCAATAAGAGGCTTATCATGATCCTAGGAACTAGCTTAAAAGCTAAGAAAAATAAGAATAATAATGATATGGAAATGATAAAGCTACTAAGGAGATATCTGGAAAATGCAGAAGCCAACTTGCCTAAAACTTAGTTCAACAATGATGACTTGAATGATGATGAGCAGAAGAAGAGTGATCAAAATCCTTCTGGCTCAAATCCGAGTCAGTCCAGTAAGCCATCTGGTAGCAAGGGTGGAGAAAAGAAGAAGGAGGATGACAAGAAAGATGAAGAGAAGAAGAGAAGAGGTGAGAGGAAGAGCAGAAAGCCTCATGATGATTCAGAAACCCAAACAACCCTAAAAATCCAAATACAACCATCTCAAAACTCAGCTCAACCCACAACATTAACTTTCTTGAACATTAAATCTTCCCAAACATCTAAGCCAAAATTTCTTTACAGATAAACTACCAACTCCTTCCTAAAAATTCCAATCACCTCAAGCCACACAAATCTCAAGAAATTGACAACCCTAACTTTAGCCAAATCTTCACTAAAATTCAAGCTCAAATATGTTGGGAGAAAGTCTAAGAAAGTCAAGCCTGCAAAGAAAGTGGAAGTCACTGAAAGAGCCATATGTAATTGCTTTAAGGAATCTGACTTTCTACCTCTAAATTGGTGCACCTCAGATGAAGACCATTTCCAATATCTAGCTGAGGAAATTATTAGAGTTTGGATTGTATCCTTGAGAGAATTCAGAATTTATTTTAAGGATGGCACATTCACTCTTCTTAACAAAAGCTTAATGGATTCTTTGGCCCCTACAGAAATTAAGAGAGTGATAAGTTTGTTAAAAGGCAAGGATACTGCTATAAGGGCATAGAGATCATCTCTAGCTGAATGGTTGATTGAAAGAGAGGAAACAAAGAAAAAAGATAAGGCTGAAGCTGAAGAAAGAAGAAGGAGGCATGATGAAGAGATAGACATGTACATAAAAAGATCAGAAAATTTGAAAGCAAAAGGAATGAGCAGAATTTCTAAAGATGGGAGATTTCTAAACATTAGAGCTGGTGGAGTTTCAAGGTTTCACATAGAGTTTCTGGACCAAGGTTATTCTAAGGCAGCAAGAAAAAAACTCGTAGAAGCTCTAAGTGGAACACCTATCATAGAAGAACTTGAAATTCTTGACAAATTGAAGGATCAACTTAGAAAAGAAGCAGATGTAAAAATTGTCTTTACCTGAATCTTGTAACCATTGAACCTTGTGAAACTTATGTTGTACAAGTTGTAATTCTATCAAGCTCTATGTATTAATTTTATCTTCCTTCATTTTAAACTTGGGGTTAGTCTTGTTAACATGCATGAATTTGTGTTAAGCAATCTTCTCACAAATTGGGGGAGATTATTGTAAAAGACATGCATGTACTTTAACAAGACTAAGACATCTTGTCAACCTTAAGTTAGTTGTATTGTTATCTTAATTTGTATTTTGTACTTGTAACACTTTAAGTCTGTAAAAATGTAAAGGAGCAGACTAGAGTCTTTTTCCTGAAATAGTTTCAAGCCTAAGGATTCTCTCTAGAAGAAGATCAAGAAGATCATGCCTCAGAAGAATTTTGAAGAAGCTTGGAGTTGAATAAATCTGTTTGGAGAAAAATATTCTAAGTCAAGATCTCTACAAGTCACATATTTAATGTTATAGAGAAGTCTTTCGAGAACTCCACAATGGCTTATTGAGAAGTTAGGAAAGCTACTAGAGAACTCAAGAAGATATCGACAAGCCAAATTGAAGAACTGAAGATTGGAGATATCGACAAGTCATTTTCTCACTAGAGAACTCAGAGTTATCGACAAGTCTACATTCAGTAGAGAACTCTGAGTTATCGATAAGTAAAGTTCCATTAGAGAACTCAGAGATATCGATAAGTCAAGATTCACTAGAGAACTCTGAGATATCGACAAGGTGAATTTGACTAAGGAACTCTGAAATATCGACAAGTCAAGAAGCCACTAGAGAACTAAGACTTATCGATAAGTCAAAGTGTAGATGTGAAGACTAGAGATCTCGACAAGCTAACGACCTCTACAAGCCAATCTAAAAATGGAATGCTAGAGATCTCGATAAGCCTATATACTTATCGAGATGTCAAGTGTTCTATATACCTAAACTGGAGATCTCGATGTACAGTCTCAAAGTACAAGGTTGTAGATCAGTTCAATATCCAAGATAAATAATCAATAAACAATCCAACAGCTGGATTGACAAGTCTACAAAAAGCAGTTTGAAGAGTGTGCAAGATCAATGGCAAAGATTAAATGACAGAGGAAGATTAAAGTGAACACGGGATGCTAAAGATATGCTAAGACATAAATGGAAGATCTGCTTTTCTATAAATAGAAATGATAAGTGACAGTTAACTGAGTTATAAAGTTAACACTGGTCCTTTAGTCAGTTGTAATATTTTAGATCAGACTTCTTGTAACACTCTCAAGTAGAAGCTAAGATCTTTATCAACAAAGAGCCTAGAAATTTTGTAGCAAAATAATCTTAATTTTAATATAAAATTAAGTGAGTTTTGAAGATTTGTGTTCTTTATTTTTTTGCAAGTTTAAATTCTGCATGAACACATTTCACTACAAAAATCAATTTACTTTGTTCAACCATAAACATTCAAGAAAAGCTCAAAAACGGTAAAACACATTCACCTTCCCCCCCTCTGTGTGTTATTCATTTCCTAACAAGTGGTATCAGAGCAAAATCTGAAAGTAAACAGATTTAAGATCTTGGAAGAATGAATACACAGAAAATCAGTAGCATCAAAATTCCTACCTTTGACAAAGCTAACTACACTCTTTGGAAAAAGAAAATGATGTTGTTCATCAGGATGGCCAATCCACTTTACATTCAGATCCTCAAGAATGGACCCTTAATTCCTATGATTATAGTTGAGGAATCTACAGATGGAGACATGGTTATCCCAGCTCATTTTGCTCTAAAAGATCTTTTTGAGTATTGTGACCCTGAAAAGGAGAAAGTCTCCGTGGATAGTAGCTTGCAATTAATATTGATTGAGTCACTTGACAATGTGATGTACAACAACATTGTCAACTGTGACACTGCCAAGCAAATATGGGAAAATATTGAGATACTCTGTGAAGGAACTGAAGAATTTAGGTCAAACCAAAGAAGAATACTGATTTCACAGTATGAGGGTTTTATGGCAAAGCCAAAGGAAAGTATTACTGATGTGTTTGAAAGGTTTAACAAGCTGATAAATGACTTGCAGCTTCATGACAAGTATTATGAAGCTGAAGAAGTGAACTTGAAGTTCTTTCTTACTCCCCCTGATCATTTGGAACAGAAAATCTCAGCAATCAGGGAAGGGAGAGATTTGAGCAAAATAACTCTGGAAGTTCTATATGAAATTATCAAAACATATGAACTAGAGATGATTCAAAGGAAATCATTGAGATCTGGTCAGGGACATGTTGGGGATGGTTCAAGTGCTTTAATTATAAATGAAAGTCAAACATCTAATGATGAACTCAGATCTCAAACTCCAGTTGCCTCAACTAGTGAGTAAAGAACAAATGATTCGTAGGAGCAAGTCATTCTGGAATTGGAAAAGGATGAGTCTATACTCTTGAAGAACTGGATGAGCTAGATCAGTCAATGGCCTATTTAGCTAGGAAATTCTCTAATATTAGAGTAAAGAAGCCAGGATACTTCAAGAATAAAGGATAGTCCTTCAATAAAGACAGTAGCTGGAAGGAAAAAAGGAAGTACAATTCTGACAGCAAGAATGGCTACAAAACTGGATCTGTTGATAGATCTAATGTAAGATGCTTCAATTGTGATGAACAAGGCCACTTTGCTACAGAATGCAGGAAACCCAAAAAAGCAAAGAAAGACAAGGCTTATCTTGAACTTGAAGCAAAGTATGAAGCTCTTCTAAGGAAACAACAAAGTAAAGCTTATATTGCAGAGGGTAAAAGTTGGGATGACTCTGAAAATGATGAAGATGAAGAATTTGGTAATTATGCTCTCATGGCCCTGGAGCAAGGAGAATCATCCTCATCTAAATCACAGACACCAACTCTTACCACTATTGATTTAAATATGAATCAATATAAGGAAACTGTTGAAAAGATGAGCACATAATTGTTTCACATTCACACAAGCATGGTTGTTGCTAATGAAGAAGTTAGCAGATTAATAAGGATAAATGCGAAGCTTGAAAGTGAGAAGCAAGACTAAATTGCTGTTGGTGGAACTTGAAGCTTTAAAACAAGGAAATGCTTATCTAAAGAACAAGCTCAAGTGTGTAAATGAAATTGAAGCAGTGCTCAGGGAGAAGCTGGAAGAGAATGAAGTGAAGATGAAATCTTTCAGGAATACATCTGAATTGGTTGGACAATATCATGAGAAGAATAAACCATGTGTAAAAATTGCTATTGGGCTTGATTATAATGCCATAAATGACAAAAAAAAGACAGTAGATGACAAAGGGAAAGCAAAGAAAACTGAGAATGCTCCAACCTTTTTGAAAGAGGTTAATGCACCTATATTCAAAGCATGTGAAGTCAACTTCAGTGAAGAAGAATTGATTATCAAGCAAGAAATTGTTGATGAAGATAAAGAGAAGAAAATTGAAGAATTAGTTCAGTCTTCCAATACTGAAGAGAAGTTCATGAACTAACAAAGTCCCAAGACTCCTGTTAAAGAAGCCAAAACTGAAGATGCAAGGAAGAAAATGAGAAATAGAAATGGAAAAATAGGGATAAACAAAAGCAATAATTTTGCTTATACTGCAAATGCTCCTAGAAAGAAGTGTGAAAAATGTGGCTCTATAAATCATCTAACTCACCTGTGTAAAAAGGTTGTTAGCAAGCCAACTGAAGAAACTTGCAAATATAATGAAGCAAATTCAAATGATCCCTATTCATTCTGTGACAAGTTTGATTGCATTCCTTGCAACTTGAAAGTAATGAAGAGTTGACACAAACTGAGAGTGGACCTTAAAGAAACAAGGAATGAGCCCACATCAGAAGGAAAACGTGCACAACAGTCACTGAATTCTATCTCCTCTAAAATAACTCATTCTACTTCTGTTGAACAAGTTACTTAGAAGAAACTACCCAACACTGCTTGGGTTTCTAAACACACTTAGACTCATTGTGTGCAGGGCATAGTGTAGAAAGTCATCTGGATCATAGACAGTGGATGTTCCAGGAATATGACAAGTGGTAAAGCCCCGCTATCATAATTTAAGGGAGAAGCTGGCCCTTTGGTGACCTTTGGAGACAAAAGTAAAGGATTCACAATGGGAGATGGAAAGATTGTTTCTGAAAATGTTGTCTTTGATGATGTAGCACTGGTAGTTGGTCTGGAAGTGAATATTCTCAGAGTTAGCATATTGCAGACAATTGTCTTAAGCCTTACTCAACAAGAAGAATGCACTGATTATCAGCATGACAACTGGTGAAGTTGCTCTGAAAGGAGCAATAAAAGGGAGCTTGTTTGTTGAAGATTTTGACTCAATAAATAATAATGGTGTTTGTTACTTTTACATCAAGGTATCAGAAGAAATAAACAAGCTATGGTATAAAAATCTGTCTCACTTGATTTTCAAGGAAATTAACACCTTGTCAAGATGGAGTTGGTATGAGACATTGTTAGTCCCTAACAATGCAACAAGAATTACAGAAGGGGGGTTGAATGTAATTCTAGTAAACTTTTTCTGAATTACAAAATGTTCTAACTCAAACTATATATATAAGTGTTTTGATTTGCAAGGTGCGAAATCACAAGTTAAATAAATCAAAAACACAAAGTAATTAAAAACACAAGTCTTTAAAAACTTTCTGGTGGATTTGAAAATATCCACCATATATATATATATATATATATATATATATATATATATATATATATATATCGATTTAAGAACTCTGTGAAGAACAAATTGTCTCACAACTGCTTTTACAAGAGAACAAACAAACTACAGAGAAATTCTTAACAGTTACAGCTTTTTCTATTTTTTTCTAAAAGTGTTTGCTTAATTATTTGTTCTACTAGCTACAATTGGTTTATATATCACCAAGTTTACATGGTAATAAAACAGGATAATAAAATAAAACTATCAAGTCAAACTCCAAACTGCTTTACTACTCTATTCCAGCATCTTTGAAAATCTTCTTAAATTGCATGGAAATGGTAATGCTTCTTTATTCTTCATTTCCAATTAAACAGGCTTCCACATTCCTTTTGCAAACACTTAACGCATGTGACTGTGTTGTCACTGTCAACAGATGTTTGAATTGATCATTCGTCGGGTACATGCCTGTCATCCGTCAGGTTGTCTTGTTGATCATCCGTCAGGTAGCTTTGTTCATCATCCGTCGGATAGCCATTTATCACTTGACTCCACTTCATTTGTGCAGAATTACAAGATATCTTATATTTATATTTAATCAACCTATTATGCACATCTACTAGCAGTCTATATGACTCATAAGCTACTACAGAATCTATACAAAGATGTTTGCAGAAATGTGCTACATGACTTATTGTTACATAAGCTACTCACCCGATGGATATCAATTAGTCATCCGTCGGGATTATATTGAATCATCCGTCGGAACTATAATTGATCATCCATCGGGTGCTACATTTTTCACTAAGTTAAATCTACTAAGGTGTTTTGTTAATGTAATCATCAAGTTCACAACATATTCCCAACAATCTCCCCCAATTTATGCCTACTAGAATTGTAGTCATTAAATTAAGAGAAACTTGATGATAACAAAACACCCCAAAAATACAAATTTAAAAGGTAGTAGATAAAACTAAAAAGTGCTGCAAAATTTACTGAAAAGTTTACAAGACAAAGTGTACAAAGATTTGCTCACAGTCATTTTCAAGGTGCTCCTCTAGTCTGAGCAGATTGAACTATTTCCTTGAAGGTCTGGATTTCTTTCCAAGCTTCCTGTTGTTTTCTTCTATCTGATTTTGGAGCTGTCTGTGGAATTCAAGTTCATTAAGTTCTGACAGATCTAGCATTTCTTGCATTTCCAGCAGAGTCTCATTGCTAGAGATGCCCAGCTGGTCCTCTAGTCTGAAGAATCTTCTAACTCCCTTATCATCAAAGAATTCCATTAGCCAGTAGGGCCTTAGATGTACTCTACTTCATATGTAAGGAATAGTTAAAGTCTTTGGGAGTGCATCTTTGGCTCTAATACTCCTCAGTTCTTCAATCTTCTTTAGAACTAGTCTTCTAGCTGTCACATTGAATCCAAAGTTCTACTTGAAAGATGAATAGACTTTTATCAGTATAGATTGGCTCTCTTGAAGAATCCTGTGAAGTGGCCATGTCATCTCTTTTCCTTCCTTGTACTTGAATACTAGCCTTTCAGGTTGATCCTTGTAAGCAATAATCCCTCTAACTTCTTCCAGTTCATTTAGATAGAGGTTCAGATCAGAGAATTCCTTGATGTCACAGATGTACATGATATCTCCCTTGTTGACCTTGGTTTGAGCTTTGGTTATGGACTTGGATCTGAGAGTTGAGGGCTTCACTTTCTTGACTTCTCTGGTCTTTGTTTTCTTTGGCTTCATGAAATGAGGTAGATTGAGTTCAGGAATTGGTAGACTCTCCCAGTCTATTGGCTCATCCTTTGGAATGATAGGTTCGCCATGAAAATTCTTGGATGGATCTATCTTGAATTCTTCATGTGCCACAGAGGGCATGGATGTTTGAGTTGTTGTAGAAGTAGACTCTTTGGGAAAGTAGTCTTCCATCTCCTCATCACTGAAATCCAATTTTCTCTTAGAAGGAAGCTTGTATCTGAATTTTCTTTTCTTTTGAGGTGCTTCTTGCATTTTCTGATCTTTAGATTCAATGGTTTCAGATGGTTGTTTAGGAATTTATTGTGTGGGTTTCACAGCTTGCAACTTGGCCAAGATAGCAGCTTGCTCCTTCTTTTGTTTGAGCTTTTTAGCATCTAGAGCAGCTTGCTTCTTTTCTTGCTTCAATCTTGCCTTTTCTTCCCTTTTTGCTTCAGGAAATTGAGGGTGTCCAGCCACCACACAAATTTCCTTACCATTTCTGAAAACCTTGGCAATTCTCCTTTTTAGAGCTGAATCTGCAGGATCTTTGTAGAATGCTATAGACCTGACCAATAGCTTCTTCTCATCAGGCTTTGGTGTCTCATACACTGTGTCCAAAGGGTTCTTGAGTGAAGACTTTGGGTAGTTCACCTTTGGCTTCATATTTAGATCTGCCTTTGGGGATTTGATGCAGGATGTCTGGCCTCTCTCCAGATAGTTCATGCTCATATCATTCACATAAATTTGCCTGACTTGAGAATGATGAATGACTGATTTTTTTGGTTTCTTTGCTAGACCAAATTTCTTTTGAATATCCTCATCAATTTTCTCCCAGTTGATTGGACTAAACTGCTTCTTCTCAGCTGCTCTCAAAGTGGTTGCTGCTTTATTTATCAGATCAATGTTATCTTTAACTGGTGGCTTTGTGAAAGCAATTGTTGGCACAATTGCTTTACTTGAATGTTAAGCACTTTTTGCTCCCCCTTACACCTAGAACTCTCTTTATCCCCCTTTTTGTTATCAGCAAGTTGATTAGAGGAGGAAGTCTGTGCAACCACCAGTTTCTAAAGCAAGTCTGTTTGTTGAGCTTGGTGTAGATGGATTGCTATAAGAGAAGCTTCCATAGCTGTCATTCTTATATCCAAGGCATTTATCTTTGTGGCAAGATCAGAATTCTTCCTGAGTTATCTCTTAATGTCAAGCATTGTAGCTTCTGGAAGTTTAGAATCTAACCTTTTAGAAATGTCCCTTTTCATTTGATCAATTTCACCTTTGATAGTTGTGACATCCTGAGTATGTTGAAAACCTTGGATTTGTTGTAGTTGCAGAGAAGCAAGGTGTGCTTGTAGAAGCTTCTTGGTTCTAGCATATGTGGTTGATTAAAGTGCAGACTGTGTTTGGCTGATAAGTTGGATGAGTGTGGTCTTGAAATGGTGATTATCACATTGCTTGGAGAAGGCCCATGATGGCATGCTTGATCTGGAACTAGGGCCTACTTCTCCCCCTATGTCCAATGGCTCTTCTTCACTATCTCCACCCTCACCTCCAAAGAATTCTTCTGAACCACCAGTCTCATAATCAACATTACCAGCTGTTATGGAAAAAGCTGTGATGGCATCCTTAGCTCTTTACATGGACTGTGTGGTGTGCACCAAATTGAGCATTCTTTATACATTATCATTTCCCTGTCCAGCTAAAAGTTGATATGCTGGAACAGGGTGAGTAAATGTCTCAGCATCCAAGGAGGTTGAATCTATAACAGCTTGAGTTTGTTGAGATATTCCCTCCCTATTTGCATCCTGGACATTCATTGACTCACTTACAATGACAGCCACCCTTATATCTCCAATACCTATATTTCTCTCATTTTCTCTCTTTTCTTGCATCAAGGTCTCACCTTGGCTCCCCACCCTCACACCCTCACCTTCACCATCTAAGGTGGGACTCCTCACGCTCACTTTTTCCAGTCCTGAAGAAATGGACTGCATTGGATCAATTGTTAAATCAAGCTTCTTTCTGAATGATGCTTTGATCTGCATTCTTTTCTGACAAGCATCACACAATCCATCCTTAGAAAACTCTACTTGAGGAATACCTCTAACCAGTTCTTTCTTTACAAGCTCATTCATGGTCTTGAAGTTTAGATGGGACAACTTCTTGTGCCATAGCCAACTTTTATCTTGACTTGCTTTACTGAGAAGACAAGTAACAGATTCTGCATTTGATGAGTTGAAGTCAGCTAGATAAACATTTCCTTTTCTCACTCCAGTGAGAACCAATTTGTTGCTCCTCTTGTTTGTCACAACACAGGCTTCTGAATTGAAGGTTACTGAATTGCCTTTACCACAAAGCAGGTTGATGCTCAACAAATTATGCTTGAGACCATCCACTAAGGCAACCTCCTCAATGATGACATTGTCTTTAGAAATCAAGCCATATCCCACAGTATAACCCTTGCTGTCATCTCCAAAAGTAATACTTGGGCCAGCTCTCTCCTTGAACTCTGTGAGCAGGGTAGAATCTCCAGTCATGTGTCTTGAACAACCACTATCCAAGTACCACAGATTCTTTCTGTTTCCCTGCACACATCAAAACCAAATCAAGTTGATTTTGGTACCCAAGTTTCCTTGGGTCGTGCTTGTTAGCTTTCTTCTTTTGTTTCTTAGGTTTTATCTCATTTGACTTGGGGATATCAGACTCATCCTTACTCATTTGAGTTGGACCTTTGAAACTAGTCATCAAAATAAAATTGTCATGCACATTTTGATTAACAGGAAAAGGCATGCCATTTGCAAACATGTTATTCCAGTAAGGCATGCTAAATGGCATTTGAGGCATACTAAATGCAGCATAATAAGGATTAGGTGCAAATGGCATATTAGCAAATTGTGCATTCATATTATGTGCAGACATAGCATTCATAGGCATAGAAGGCATGGCATTCATGTTGGGAAAAGAAGATGGTACATATATGGGAGTAGGCATGGCAATTTTGCAATTAACAGATAAATGATTAACATTACCACACTTAACACAGATTTTTCTTGGAGCATACTTATCAGGTGTGTAGTTGTTATGTTTGTTAATCCCTACTTTCCCATTTCTATTGTTTTTCTTTTTAGCCTCTATTTTAACCTCAATCTTTTCTCATCTGTCATTCAATTGCTTGATGGACAGATGACCAACATTCACTTTCTTCTCCTTCTTCACTTGACTCGATTCTCCTGAAACAAAGTTTTTGGAAACTGATCCATATTTATCATTTAACTTGGCAAGTTTGGCTTTACTTACAGGTTTGCTCACAGCCGACGGATGAGGATTTATGTCACTCGACGGATAACCTTTTTGATTATCCGACGGATGACTCTCATCATCCGTCGAGTCTACATCTGTGAGAAATCCTTCAACCAAATTTGATTTCAGCTTCTCTTTACTCTTTTTCCAGGCTGCATCACAGAAGGACTCAATACCTTGAACTTTGGTGATTCGAGCATGAACATCTCTAGATGATTTCCATGCCTTAATCACCTCATATTCTCGTTCAAGCTGCTTCTTCAAAATCTCTTCTTTCTTTAAGGACTCAGTTAATTCATCCTTAGTAATCTTACATTTTATTCTCAATTTTTCGAATTCATTAAATTGAGACTCTTGCATATTATTCCTCTCACTTAAAAACAAATTGTTTTCTTTGATTTTAGCATTTTCCTTAGTGAGGGACTTAAGTGTAACACGCAAATGATATAATTATGTAGACATGTCATTTATTGCATCATTATATTCAGCTTTAGATAAATATGCAAGGTTAATGGTGATTACCTGATTACTTGAAAAACTTGTCTCTGTTTCATCAGACTTGGCCATTAGGGCTAGATTGACATAGCTGACATCTTCATCCTCATCCAGACCATCTGCTGCCCAGTCATTTTCTTGTGTAATAAAAGCCTTTTCCTTTTGTTTGAGCAGCTCAAAATACTTATGTTTATAATCCACAGACTCAAACTTCTTCTTGCTGGAATCTGACTTTCTACACTCATTGGCAAAGTGCCCTGCCAAGCCACATTTGAAACACTTGAATTTTGATTTATCTACAATTTTCTATTTGTCTTAGCTGCTCCAAAGTTCTTCTTGAACTTGAGCTTGGCAAATCTTCTGGAAATAAATTCAAGATATTCATCAATATCATCCATATCATCTTGGCTCAAAGAATCTTCATTTTCTGCTACCAGCCCCTTGCCCTTGTTTTCACAGACCTTTGAAGTAGACTCAACAGCTTCTATCTTCATCTCCTTCTCTTTCTCTAACTCAGCAACCAGTGCAATGGGCCCTCCTTTCTTCCTCCCTTTCTCCATTCTTTCATCTTGCTCTATTTCAAGCTCATAAGTCTTTAGAATGCCATACAGTCTCTCTAGTGTAAAATCCTTGTATTCTTGTGAATTTCTCATGGAGACTGTCATTAGTTTCCATTCTTTTGGAAGGGATCTTAGGAATTTGAGGTTAGAATCTTTGGTTTGGTAGACTCTTCTATGCAGCTTCAGAGCATTTAGTAGCTTTTGAAATCTACTAAAGATATCAGTGAGAGTTTCACCTTCTTCACAGTGGAAATGCACATATTGCTGAATTAGTAACTGCATCTTGTTTTCTTTAACTTGTTCAGTGCCATCACAAATTATTTGAATGGTATCCCAAACTTCCTTGGTTGTCTTGTAATTAAGGATGTTATCAAACATGTCACCATCAACTCCATTGAACATAATATTCATGGCCTTCTTGTCTTTCCTGACTTGTTCAATATCAGGATCTGACCATTCATGCCTTGGCTTGGGAACTGATGGCTCATTTCCAGTTGCAGCTCTCATTGTTACATGAAGACCTCTCTCTATGCAATCCACATAAGCCTTATCTTAAGAAAGTAAATGAAGATGCATTTTTACCTTCTAGTGATGGTAATTATCTTTGTCCAGGAAAGGAATCTTGACTCCAACATCCTTCTTGTTCATCATGCTATTTGTTGTGATATTTAAACTCTTTATGCTTCAAGAGCTTGCTCGGATACCAATTGTTAGTCCCTAACAATGCAACAAGAATTACAGAAGGGGGGTTGAATGTAATTCTAGTAAACTTTTTATGAATTACAAAATATTCTAACTCAAACTATATATTTAAGTGTTTTGATTTGCAAGGTGCGGAATCACAAGTTAAATAAATCAAAAACACAAAGTAATTAGAAACACAAGTCTTTAAAAACTTTCTGATGGATTTGAAAGTATCCACCAGATATATATATATATATATATATATATATATCGATTTAAGAACTCTGTGAAGAACAAATTGTCTCGCAGCTGCTTTTACAAGAGAATAAACAAACTACAGAGAAATTCTTAACAGTTACAGCTTTTTCTATTTCTCTTCTAAAAGTGTTTGCTTAGTTATTTGTTCTACTAGCTACACTTAGTTTATATATTATCAAGTTTACATGGTAATAAGACAGGATAATAAAACAAAACTATCAAGTTAAACTCCATGCTGCTTCACTACTCTATTCCAGCATCTTTGAAAATCTTCTTAACTTGCATGGAAATGGTAATGCTTCTTTATTCTTCATTTCCTGTTAAACAGGCTTCCACATTCCTTTTACAAACACCCAATGCATGTGACTGTGTTGTCACTGTCAACAGATGTTTGAATTGATCATCTGTCAGGTACATGCTTGTCATCCGTCGGGTTGTCTTGTTGATCATCCGTCGGTATATTTGTTAATCATCCGTCGGGTAGCCATTTATCACTTGACTCCACTTCATTTGTGCAGAATTACAAGACATCTTATATTTATATTTAATCAACCTATTCTGCACATCTACTTGAAGTCTACATGACTCATAAGCTACTACAGAATCTATACAAAGATGTTTGCAGAAATGTGCTACATGACTTATTGTTACATAAGTTACTCACCCGATGGATATCAATTAGTCATCCGTTAGGACTATATTGAATCATCCGCCGAGACTATAATTGATCATCCGTCGGGTGCTACATTTTTCACTAAGTTAAATCTACTAAGGTGTTTTATTAATGTAATCATCAAGTTCACAATATATTCCCAACATACATGCCTAAGATGGAGCTTGCTCAAGTTGAAGTTTGTGAAGTCTGTCAGACTAAGAAAATGAAGAAACTACTCAACAAGAGAATCATGAAAATGGAAGCTCATTTCATACACCTGAGTTTAATTGCACAATCTCAGGGGGAGAAAGAGGATCTTCAGATACTGAAAGGACGCTCAACTTGGGATTATGGTATCCCAAGGGAATCAGCTTTGAAGCTGCTGGTTACATAGATGCAGATTTTGCTGGATGCAGGGTTGACAGAAAGAGTTCCAGTGGAAGCTGTCAATTTTGCCTTTTCAAAGACTTATATCCTGGTTTAGCAAGAGCTCATTTTAGTACTAGTAGAAAAACAATTAGCTGACATTTTTACTAAACCTTTGGATGAAACAACTTTCACTAGACTTGTAAGTGAAATTGGATTGCTTAATTCTTCATCCCAAGGCAAGAACTCAGCTATTATTTTGCAGCAGATTAATCTCCAGTAAATCAAAATTAATTTGATTAAATTGGAAATTAACTGAAATATGAATTATAAATATTTCAGAAATCTCTGCATATTTGTTTTTCAAATTCAATTAACTTGGAATTTTTCAAATTCTAAGAAAACTGCTCAGTTGTTAATTTACATTCTTAATATATAAAATTAACACAAGGCAGAATTACAAAAACCAAAAGTATGTATACAACTGAGTTCTCGATAAGTATAAATTGACTTCTCGACAAGTCATTTTAGGACTTCTCGAGTGAGTCCTCGATAAGTCAATTTACTGACTTCTCGATAGGCTTAAAAATGACTTATTGATAAGTCCTTGTAGAGTTCTCTAGTAATGTTTATTCACAGAGTTCTCTGCGAGTACAATTTTTGACTTATCAATAACTCAGAACTGAGATAATTTAAATTAATAAATTATTTTGGTAAAATACTTTTGGAAAATTTATTCTAATTTTATTTTGAATTTATTCAAATAAAAGTTGGAATTAATTCAGTCCACTTTTGGGACAAACTGGGTATTTATTTGACATCTCGATAAATCAAGTTTGAGTTCTCTAAAAGAGTAATTTAAAATGACTTCTCGATATGTACTTTATTTCTCAAAATGACTTCTCGATAGACTAACTTCAAATGTCTGTTTTTGAGTTCTCGAGAAGTCATCTACTTTTACTATAAATACCCAGACTTCTCGATAAATACACTTACTTACAACTTTCGAGATCTATAGTGACCTAGGTTTCAATCCAAAATCGATTTCTCTCTCATTTTTCATCCTTTCTCAGAAATTTTTCTTACCCATTCATTCTCATCAATCAACAATGGCTCAAAATGTTGCAAGGACATCTATCCCAGAAAAAGCAAGCAACTATCTTGCTTTTACTGATGCAAACCAAGCCCCTGATAGTTTCAAGAGGTTTGTGAAGCTGCTGGCTGAATCCTATCTTGCAGGTACTTTGACTGCAAATCCAGTACTGTATCTAGATGTGCTGTATGAATTATGGACTACAGCTGTAGTGAGGACTGATGTAAACAACAACTCTCTTTCTATGGTGGTGACATGCACAATTGGAGGCCAACTAATAGAATTCAATGACCAAGATGTGAATAGAGCTTTGGGGCTGCCAACTGAGAATCTGGTGGAGGTACCAACTCCTGATGAGCTGACTGAGTTCATGGACTTTATTAACTATGGTGGGAGAATCAAACTGTCAAGCTTAAACAGAACCAGTCTAAGGAAAGAGTGGTCTTTCATCTTTGACTCTGTAGTAAGGGCCTTTACTTGCAGAAAAATAGGATATGACAACATCTCAAGTGTTGTGCAAAAGCTGGTGTATTCAATTGCCCACAATAGACACCTGAATGTTGGTATGTTGATCCTGGAAGAACTTGCAACCAGGATGATTATGCCTCTGACAACTAGAGGTAAGGAAATTTTCTTTCCTAGATTTATTATGTCCACTTTAAATAATAAAGTAGCTGACATACACATACTGAATGGTATAGATAGTACTAAAATAGGCAATTGTAAGTAAGTGTCCAAAATAATATTTGGCTCACTTACTACAAAGAATAAGGTCAATGTAAGTCTGAAAATCACTCCATTTATGTTGGAGAGGTTTAGGACTTATCCTTATCCTATGCCTGACATGTTATCTAATGCACAATCTAGCACAAATATGATTCATGAACATGTGGAAGTACAAACACAGGATCACCAATATGGATCTTCCCAAGCTGCAACCATTCTTTCACAACCTTTAGAAGCTAGGGAACTAACTACCTCATCTTCTCAAAAGGGCGAGGTCAGTAAAAAGAAGAGAAATGGGATAAACCTAGCTGTGATAACTGAGAGTGGTGAGGAGAGAACTGAAAGAGAAACACCTCTGGTCAAAAGATCCAAAAGGAGTAAACAAACTGAGCTGACCACTCTACCCTCCTCTACATCCTCCCAACATGATGCAGCTATAAAAATAACCAGGAGTGAGTCTGCACAGCCAGCACCAGAAGCAATTCAAGTGTATGGTAGGAGAAATAAGGAAGGCACACACTGTGAGGACACATCACTTGAAGCTCCCTCATCTATTCAGAGGGAGCTGCCAACACTCACAGCTGAGCAATAAATTCTTATAATTTAAATTTCTTCTATTCCAACTCCACTTGAATCCACTTCTCAAGTGCACCAAAAATCAAGTGACTTAGCTCAAGAAGCTCTGCTCACCACCCAGACACTCCATTTAGATTGTGAGAGGCTACATACAGGGGTAGACCTTGATGACGCCATCACAAACATGGGGGATTCATCAGTCTTTACTGAAGACCCCATGGATACTTCTAATGCACCTTCATGTGCAAAACAGTCTTCACAGACTGAAAGGTTTGAGGGTAGTACTCTTGAGGGGGAGCTATCTAAATCCTCTCCAATTCAATTGGAGGTTCCTTATATAGGGACAACTCCCCTCACAACTCTAGCAGAAATTGCATCTGTAGTTGAAGCTAGGAGCACAATTGCCCATGATCCTGTCATAGGGGAGGCAAGCATAGCACATTCAAGTGCCAGTGTGTTGAAAGAGACACAAAGGTTTGAGGCTGGTGTACTTGACAGTAACCCAGTCAAATCCCCTCCAATTTAATTGGAGGTTCCCACTACAAGTGGATGATAACACACTGTCAAAACCACATATCAATCTGTGATTCAAACTGTGATTCCAGTCACATGTATTTCTGATGAACCATCTGTTAGATATATTTGTGATGTCATGTCTAATAATGATTTGTGTTTAGTTTTCAGATCTTGACTAACAGGACAAATAAGGACTTAACTGGAAATCAGTACTTATACTGAAGTCAGAACTTAAGATATCAGAACTTAAGTTATCAAAACTTAAGATATCAGAAGATATTCATCAGAAGATAATATCAGGACTTAAGAAGACTTTCAGATAAGGAAGGCGGTTGATTAAAGGGAAAGAAGATAAAGACTAAAACAAGAAGAGATATGCATGGAGAAAAATTCTGTGAAGAATAGAAGACATGGAGGAAAAGATAACTAATTGATATATTTTAGGATACAGAATCATATTTGATATCAATTAGAAGATTATCTTGTAACTGTGTGGTATATAAACACAGCATAGGATTTACACTAAAAGTGTTATCATTATCGAGAATATTATTCATTGTAACCCTATCAGCTCTCGTGATATTTGGTCATCACTGAGAGAGAACGGTTCCATTGCAATAATGTTTTATTAATAAGATTATTCTGCATTACATACTTATGTTCTTAATTCGATTTGATTCTACTATAAACTGTATTCAACCCCCTTCTACAGTGTGTGTGACCTAACAAGTGGTATCAGAGCCTATCTATTAACACATATACAGTAAAGATCCAAAACAATCATGTCTGAAGAAGAACAAACTCCAACCAAGCTCACCAAAACTGAAGAAACTCCAAAGACTTAAATCCACAGTCAATATGAGACTATTAGGGTTCCCATGCTGAGACCTTCTGAGTTTCCCATATGGAAAGTGAGGATGACTATGTTTCTGGAAGCTATAGATCCAGAATACCTTGACAGAATTAATGAAGGACCACATAAGCCAATAAAGCTCTCTGTTGTAGTTGCAGATCGGCAAGCAAAGACTGTACCAAAGGAAAAAAGTGAGTATACAGCTGAAGATGTCTCATCTATTGCCAAGGATGCAAAGGTAAGGCATTTGCTGCATAGTGCCATTGATAATGTCATGTCAAATAGGGTAATTAACTGCAAGACTGCAAAGGAGATATGGGATGCCTTGGAAACAAGATGCCAGGGAACTGATGCAATTAAGAAGAACAGGAGGACTATACTCACTCAAGAGTATGGGCACTTTGACTCAAAACCTGATGAGTCATTAACTGGTTTATATGACAGATTTGTCAAACTCTTGAATGATCTGTCACTAGTGGATAAGGAATATGATCTTGAAGATACTAATCTTAAATTCCTTTTAGCTCTTCCTGAAAGCTGGGATTTGAAGGCAACTACTATTAGAGACAACTATGCTCTTGATGAAACTACTCTTGATGAAATTTATGGTATGCTCAAAACTCATGAACTTGAGATGGATCAAAGAAGCAAGAGGCATGGGAGAAAGTCAAGAACAGTTGCTCTTAAGGCTGAGGAGGAATCCCCCAATGTGGTTGCCTCAAAGAAAGGCAGAGGCAAGGCTCTCATCATAAAGTCTGATTCAGATTCATCAAGTTCTGATGATGATGATGAGGATTCAGAAACTGAAAGTCTATCAGAGATGGATGCTTATGATGAGATTGTGTGCTCTTATGGTGAAGGGTATCACAAAGATAGCCTAAAGGAAATTCAAAAGGGGAAAGAAGTTTTCCAGGAAAAGTGGAAGTTCTGATAAGAAGGGATTCAGAAAATCTGAAGTCAAAGTAGGAAAGTCTGACAGAGGAGATTACTCAAATGTTAAATACTACAATTATGGTGAGAAAGGCCACATATCTCCTGATTGCAAGAAAGGAAAAGGTGACAAAGGCAATGCACTTGTCACAAAGAAGAAAAGCTGGACAGACACTTCAGATTCTGAAGATGAGGTGAACTATGCCTTGATGGCAAATGCTGATAGCAGTTCTGAAGCTGCTGAGTTAAAGGTACCTAAACAACTTATGCTTTTCATACTGATGATATTACTGAGTTGAGATCTTATCTTAAAACCATATTCATTAGCTATAGAGATCAGACTTTAACATGTGATAGGTTAACTTCTGAAAATCTGGCTTTTAAGAAAAGGAATGACTATTTAGAAAAAGGAGTTAGTTATGTTCCATCAAACTCATAAAGAAAGGGATGATGCTTTTTATGTTAGAGATGAAGTGTTAAAATTGAATCAATCTCTAAAAACTGAGATAGAAAAGGAAAGAGAGATAATCAGGACTTGGACTATCTCTGGCAGAACAACTCAGAATTTGTTAAGTAGTGGAAACTGGAAAGAGGGCTTAGGTTATGGAGATGATAAAAGTGAAAAAGGAACTGAACAAATTAAGCCAATTATTGTTAAACAGACTACTAAGCCAAAGGTAAATCCTGTTAAGTTTGTAGCTAAAACTGTAAAGTCTGATTCTGAAAAGATGAAAGATATTGATACAGAAGTTAAGGCAGAGTCAACTTCTAACAAATTAAAACAGGATAAATCAGCTGAAGTTAACATAGGCTTAATGACAAAGAAGCAGCTTAAGTTTAAGCTGAAAGAGATTAAGAATGTAAACAAGGTAAAGCCACCTAGGAAAAATAGGAATGGAAAGGAAGGTGTAAATAAAAGCAATAATTATAATTCTGTTCCTAATGCTCCTATAAAGAAATGCAATAACTGTGGGAACACTAACCATCTTGCTTCTTTTTACAGGAAGAATAAGTATATAAATTCTTTACCTCCTAAATCAGGAGTTAAGAGTCAATTGTTAGGTTTAAACCACAAAATCCTTATTTTTATTGTGGTAGTTTATGGCATTCCATTTATACTTGTAAGGAATATCATAGTTTGTACTATGATTATTATCAAATAAAACCTTCTTTAAAGAAAGTTAGCATTATTCCTTCTAGTGTAAGTTCTGATGCAAAGTCTGATATAGTAAATTCTGATAAGAAAACTGTTAACATAAACTCTGATGCTAAATCTGCTGCAAATGTTAACAAACTTAATAAGGCCAAAGGATCCAAGCAAGCCTGGGTCCTTAAAACTAATCATTAGTGGTCTTTGTGATTGCAGCGCAACAGGAAGAACATCCTAGTTCTTGATAGTGGATGTTCAGGACATATGACTGGAAATAAAGCCTTGCTATCAGACTTTGTGGAGAAAGCTGGCCCAGGAGTTTCTTATGGAGATGGCAACATGGAAAAAACTCTGGGATATGGCAATATCAATCTTGGGAATGTCATCATTAAAAAAGTAGCTCTAGTCTCAGGACTTAAACACAATCTGCTGAGTGTTAGTCAAATCTGTGACAGAGGTTATCATGTGGATTTCTTTGAAGAACACTGTGAAGTTGTAAGCAAACCTATAGGCAAAGTTGTTCTAAAGGGATACGGGCATGGTAACATTTATGAAGCCAAGCTTTCAACAAGTTCTGATGATTCTGCAATCTGTCTGTTAAGCAGAGCATCAATTGAAGAAAGATGGGATTGGCACAAGAAACTCTCTCATTTAAATTTTAACAATATAAAAGAACTAGTCAAGAAAGATCTTGTGAGTGGACTGCCAAAATCAGTATTTGCTCCTGATGGCCTTTGTGATTCATGTCAAAAGGCAAAACAAAGAAATCTTCATTCAAGAGCAAGACTGAATCTTCAATTCTTGAGCCTTATCACCTACTACATGTTGATCTATTTGGTCCAGTGAATGTCATGTCTATTGCAAAGAAGAAATATGCTATGATCATAGTAGATGAGTTTACCATATATACATGGGTGTATTTCTTGCACACAAAACGTGAAACTGCATCTATCTTGATTGATCATGTCAAACAACTAGATAAATTGGTCAAAGACTCTGCGAAAATCATAAGAAGTGATAATGGCACTGAGTTCAAGAATATGATTATGGAAGAGTTCTGCAAAGACCATGGAATAAAGTAGGAATTCTCTGTTCCTGGAACTCCACAGCAAAATGAAGTTGTTGAAAGAAAGAATAGAACTCTTATTGAAGCTGCACGAACTATACTTGATGAAACAAAGTTACCAACCTACTTTTGGGCTGAAGCTGTGCAGACTATTTATTTTACTCAGAATGCAACACTTATCAACAAGCATTGAAAGACACCATATGAGATGGTGAGGAAAAAGAAGCCAAATCTGAAGTACTTTATTGTATTTGGATGCAAGTGTTTTGTTTTTAAGACTCATCCTGAACAGCTATCCAAATTTGATCTAAAAGCTGATGAAGGAATTTTTGTTGGATAACCACTTTCCACAAAAGCCTTCAGAGTCTACAATTTAAGAACAAGGGTTGTCATGGAATCTATCAATGTCTCTTTTGATGATAAGAAGATTACTGGACTTGAAGATTTCAATGATCATGATCAGCTGAGATTTGAGAATGAAGTTTTAAATTCTGGTTCTGTAAATTCTGATAGTCTAAATCCTTATACTATAAA